>NC_066383.1:0-10000 GCF_013377495.2 Cygnus atratus | reverse complement strand
GCCGGCCCGCCGGGGGCCCTCTCCGACGCGACCCGAATGGCCTCATTGATCGGAAAAAGCAGCAAACAGCATCCTGTGTGGGCAGGTGTGCGGGAGCAACGTCCGCGAGAGGTGCTTGCGCCGACCTGAACATCGGCCCTGACAAGAGCCGACCCGCCGGGGAGCCTCTCCGACGTGCCTGGGGAACGCCTCAGCAGGCGCTGCATGCGGGTGAGGTGAGGTGCATCATCGGGAGGTGGAGGCGCCGCCGCCTCGGCCGTGCCAATCCGTGCGCTCTGGTCCCCCCTTCGCCTTCCGAGCCTCCGGGACCGCTGGAAGCCGCTGGGGACACGGTAGGACACGGGTAGACCAGGCGGCCACAGGGGGACACGGTACACCTTGCAACCGCAGGAGGACACCGGGAGACCTGCTGTCCGGGACCGAACGCCGTCGGTCTGCCTTCCTTCGCTTTTCGTACAGGCCGTTCCGGCCCTTTTCAGCCCTTTTCGGGCCTTTTCGGACCTTTCCGGCACTTCTCGATGCTTTTCGTGTGGACGGACCCACTCGGGAATCGCTTGACCAGCCGACGGATGGATGCCTTTGGACATGCGCGCGCATGCGTCCTTCGGCTTCCAGGTAGACCCGGATGCCGTTCTCGGCCGAGCGTGAGCCTCTGACGTCAGAGTGACCGGCGGCCCGAGGCAACCAGGGGCTGCGGCCGCGACCTCGCCTTCTCGAACGCCCACCTCCCCGTAGCCCGGCAACCGGCCCCTATTCGCCTGGGGCGGCTTGGGATCGGGGGGAGCGACTTTGCACCACACTAAGTAACTACACGTTTGGTATTCACAGCACTGTTTTGCTTTGATATGCTTCTCCTGCCACTGCTCTGCTTTGCTTTTCCTTTTTTGATTTTCCTTGCTCTGCTTTGCTTTGCTCTGCTCTTCCTGGCACAGATTTGCTTTTCCTTCTCTACTTTCCTCTTCTGTTCTTGCCCCTGCTTTGCTTTGCCTTGCCTCAGATTGCTTTGCTTTGGTTTGTTTGCTTTGTCTTTCCTGGCCCTGCTTTGCTTTTCCTTGTGCTACTTTCCTTTGCTTTGCTTTGCCTTGCTCTGCTTTGCCTTTGCTGGCCACGCTTTCTTTTGCTTTTTCAGGCCGTGCTTTCCCTTGTCTTTCTTTGCTTTGTATTCCTGGCACCGCTTGGTTTTACCTTCTCTGCTCTGCTTTGCTTTTCCTACGCCTGCTGTGCTTTGCCTTGCCTTGAACTGCTTTCTTTCATTTGCTCCACATTTCCTGGCCCTGCTTTGCTTTTCCTTGTGCTACTTTCCTTTGCTTTGCTTTGCCTTGCTCTGCTTTGCCTTTCCTGGCCATGCTTTCTTTTGCTTTTTCAGGCCGTGCTTTCTGTTGTCTTTCTTTGCTTGGTATTCCTGGCATTGCTTTCCTTTTCCTTCTGTGCCCTGCTTTGCTTCTCCTACCCCTGCTGTGCTTTGCCTTGCCTCAAACTGCTTTCATTCCTTGGCTTTACCTTTCCTGGCTCTGCTTTGCTTTTCCTTGGGCTTTTTTGCTTTGCTTTGCTTTGCCTTGCTCTGCTTTGCCTATCCTGGCCACGCTTTCTTTTGCTTTTTCAGGCCATGCTTTCCTTTGCTTGTTTGCTTTGTATTCCTGGCACCGCTTGATTTTACTTTCTCTGCTCTGCTTTGCTTCTCCAACCCCTGCTTTGCTTTGCCTTACCTCGAACACCTCTGCTTTTGTTTGTTTGCTTCGTCTGCTCTGGTTATGCTTTGCTTTTCCTTGTGCTACTTTGCTTTGCTTCCCTTTGCCTTGCTCTGCTTTGTCTTTCCTGGCCACGCTTTCTTTTGCTTTTTCAGGCCGTGCTTTCCTTTGTTTTGCTTTGCTTTGTATTCCTGCCACGGCTTTGCTTTATTTTCTCTGCTCTGCTTTGCTTTTCCTACGCTTGCTGTGCTTTGCCTTGCCTCAAACTGCTTTCTTTCATTTGCTCTACATTTCCCGGCACTGCTTTTCTTTTCCTTGTGCTACTTTCCTTTCCTTTGCTCTGCCTTGCACTGCTTTGCCTTTCCTGGACACGCTTTACTTTGCTTTTCCTGACCCTGCTTTGCCTGCTTTTTTTTTGTCCCCCCCCCCTTTTTTTTTTTTTTTAATTTAGGTATATATTCATTGCATTGCTTTGTTTTATTTTTGGACCTTTTTGCTTTGGTTTTTCCGGCCGCACTTCGCTTTTCCTGGCCCTGCTTGTCATTTCTTTTCCTTCTGCCGCATTCTTTTCCGTAGCAGGGCTTTGCTTTGTCTTGCTCGGCTTTCCTCCTCATCGCTCTGCTCTCCTGTGCTGTGCTAGGCTTGCCTTGCAGACCGTCCCGCCGATTTTGCCGATGAGTCGACTGGTATATTTATGAACGCATAAACCCTCAGACACACAACTTGGCCTCCCCGCAGCCCGAAGACTGTCCCCTCGGAACCGGAGGGTGGGGGCAGCAGGCCTGGCCGCCCGACATGGTCAATTCTGTGGCCCCAGCCCTGCGGCGATCCGCCAGGTGGTCCCCACTGCTACTCCTCTGGGGATGGTGTTGGGTGAGGTTTTGAACGATGATAAGTAACTACACGATTCCCACAAGTACAGTGGAAGGAAGGCAACGATAAATAAATAAATAAATAAATAAATACGTAAAAAACCAGGTAAAGCAAGACATGGTTCTTGCCCACTGTCACGGTGGACTATGAGGCGTCAAGGAGGCTGGGGAGCGGGTGAGCAGGGTACAGCCACCGTCCGAGTCTGGCCGCCAGCTCTACCCGGCATGAGGGCCCTGCGGTCTTTCCCCCGCAGACACTGGGAACCGGCAGGAGGGCTGGCCGCCAGCTCTTTACATTTGCTTCGATTCTCTTTGTTTTTCCTTGCTCTGCTTTGCTTTGCTCTGCTCTTCCTGGCACAGATTTGCTTTTCCTTCTCTACTTTCCTCTTCTGTTCTTGCCTCGGCTTTGCTTTGCTTTGCCTCAGATTGCTTTGCTTTGGTTTGTTTGCTTTGTCTTTCCTGGCCCTGCTTTGCTTTTCCTTGTGCTACTTTCCTTTGCTTTGCTTTGCCTTGCTCTGCTTTGCCTTTGCTGGCCACGCTTTCTTTTGCTTTTTCAGGCCGTGCTTTCCGTTGTCTTTCTTTGCTTGGTATTCCTGGCATTGCTTTCCTTTTCCTTCTGTGCCCTGCTTTGCTTCTCCTACCCCTGCTGTGCTTTGCCTTGCCTCAAACTGCTTTCTTTCCTTGGCTTTACCTTTCCTGGCCGTGCTTTGTTTTGCTTCTTTTTGTATTCCTGGCACTGTTTTGCTTTACCTTCTCTGCTCTGCTTAGCTTTTCCTACCCCTCCTGTGCTTTGCCTTACCTCGAACTTTTTGTTTTGATTTGTTTGCTTTTCCTTGTGCTACTTTCCTTTGCTTTGCTTTGCCTTGCTCTGCTTTGCTCTTCTCTGCTCTTCCTGGCACAGTTTTGCTTTTCCTTCTCTACTTTCCTCCGCTGTTCTCGCCCCTGCTTTGCTTTGCTTTACGTGAGATTGCTTTGCCACACCAGGGTGGGTCCTCCGGGGCACCCGGGGCCTGCCGGGGGACACCGGGTATGGTCCTCCGTGGCGCCCAGGGGCCCGCTGGGGGTCACCGGGGTGGGTCCTCCGGGGCGCCTGGAGGCCCGCCGGGGCTCACTGGGGTGGGTCCTCTCGGCCTACCAGGTACACACCTGGGCGTTACCGTGTTGGGTCCTCTGGGGTGCCTGGGGGCCCGCCGGGGGTCACAGGGGTGGGTTCTCCGGGGCGCTCGGGGGCACGCCGGGGCTCACCCGGGGGGGTCCTCCGGGGCGCCCGGAGGCCTGCCCGGGGTAACCCTGGTGGGTCCTCCGGGGCGCCAGGAGGCCTGCCGGTGGTCACCGGGGAGGGTCCTCCGGGTCGCCTGGGGGCCCGGCGGGGGTCACCAGGGTGGGTCCTCCGGGGTGCCTGGGGGCCCGCCGGGGGTCACCTGGGTGGGTCCTCCGGGGCAACTGGGGGCCCGCCGGGCGTCACCAGGGGGGGTCCTCCGGGATGCCCGGGGGCCTGCCAGGGTTCACCGGGGTTGGTCCACAGGGTAGCGTCCGCCAGGGGGCCCAGAAGCCCGCCGGGGGTCACCGGCATGGGTCCTCGGGCGAATCCGCAATGGGCGCCCGGAAGCCCGCCAGGGGTCACCGGAGTGGGTCTTCCGGGGTGCCTAGGGGCCCTCCGGAGGTCACTGGGGGGGGTCCTCCAGGGCACCGGGGGGCCTGCCTGGGGTCACCGGGTCGGGGTCTGTGGGGCGTCCGGCGCACGCCGGGGTTCGCCGGGGGTCACCTGGGGGCATCCTCCGGGACGCACAGGGGCCCGCTGAGGGTCACCTGGGTGGGTCCTCCAGGGTGCCCGGGGGCCCACTGGGGGTCACCTGGGGGGGTCCTCTGAGGTGCCCAGGGTCCTGCCGGGGATAACCTGGGGTGGTCCTCTAAGCGCCCGGGGGCCCGCCGGAGGTCAGTGGGGTGGGTCCTCCAGGGTGCCCAGGGGCCTGCCGGGGGTCACTGGAGTGGGTCCTCCAGGGCACCGGGGGCCCGCCGTGTGTCACCTGTCGGGGTCCTCCGGGGCGCACAGGGGCCTGCCGGGGGTCACTGGGGTGGGTCCTCCGGGGCGCCCTTTGGCCTGCTGGGGGTCACCTGGGGGGTTCCTCCCGGGGCACCCTTTGGCCCGCCGGGGTCACCGGGGAGGGTCCTCTGGGGCACCCAGGGGCCCTCCAGGGGTCACCGGGGTTGGTCCATCGGGGCGCCCGGGGGCCGGCCGGGGGTCACCCTGGGGATTCTTCCGGGCCGCCTGGGGGAACGCCAGGGGTAAGCGCGGTGGGTTGTCTGGAATGCCCGGGGGTCCGCCGGGGTTCACCGGGGTGGGTCGTCCGAGGCGCCGGGGGCCCTCTGGGGTGGGTCTTCTGGGGTGCCCGGGGGCCCGCTGAGGTTCACCAGGGTGGGTCCTCCGGGGTGCCCGGGGGCTCACCGGGGGTCACCGGGGTGGGTCCTCCAGGGAGCCCCGGGGCCCGCCGGGGGTCAACTGGGGGGGTCCTCCGGGGTGCCCTTTGGCCCGCCGGGGCTCACTGGGGGGGTCTTGCGGGGCGCCCGGGGGCTTGCCGGGGGTTACGGGGTGGGTCCTCCGGGGCGCCTGGGGACCCGCCAGGGGTCACCAGGGTGTGTCATCCGCGGGGCCCAGGGGCCCGCCAGGGTCACTTGGGTGGGTCCTCCCGGGCTCCTGGGGGCCCGCCGGGGGTCACCAGGGTGGGTCCTCCAGGGTGCCCGGGAGCCCGCTGTGGGTCACCTGGGGGGGGTCCTCTGGGGCACCCGGGGGCTCGACAGGGGTCAGCTCGGTGGGTCCTTGGGGGCGTCCGGGAGGCCGCCGGGGGTCACGTAGATGCATCCTCCAGGGTGCCTGGGAGCCCGCTGGGGGTCACCTGGATGAGTCCTCCAGGGCGCCACGGGGCCCGCTGGGGGTCAGCTGGGGGGTTCTCAGGGGCACCCGGGGTGCCGGCAGGGGTCACCGGGGTGGGTCCTCCAGACCACCGGGGGGCCAGACGGGGGTCACCCGGGGGCGTGTTCCGGGCCGCCGGGGGACCGCCAGGGGTCATCGGGGTGGGTCCTTTGGAATGCCCGGGGGCCCGCCGGGGGTCACCGGGGTGGGTCGTCCAAGGCGCTGGGGGCCCTTTGGGGTGAGTCTTCTGAGGCGCCCAGGGGCCTGCTGAGGGTCACCGGAGTGGGTCCTCCGGGGCGCCCGGGGGCCCGCCGGGGGTCACCGGGGTGGGACCTACAGGGCGTCCGGGGGCCCGCCGGGGTTCACCTGGGGGGGTCTTCCAGGACGCCGGGGACCCGCCGGGGGTCAAGGGGGTGGGTCCTCCGGGGCACCCGGGGGCCCACCAGGGGTCACCCAGTTGGGTCCTTCTAGGCGCCTGGGGGCCCTCCGGGGGTCACCGGGGTGGGTCCTCCGGGGCGCCCGGGAGCCTGCCATGGGTCACCTGGGGTAGTCCTCCGAGGTGCCCTGGGACCCGCCGGGGGTCACCTGGGGCCGTCCTCTGGGGCGATCGGGGGGCACTGGGGTGGCTTCTCCGGGGCACCCAGGGGCCTGCCGGGGGTCACCTGTTTGGTTCCTCTGGGGCGCCCGGGGGCTGCCGCGATCACCGGGGAGGGTCCTCTGGGGCGCCCGGGGGCCTGCCGGGGGTCACCGGGGTTGGTCCATCAGGGCGCCCGGGGGCCGGCCGGGGGTCACCCTGGGGGGTCTTCCGGGCCGCCTGGGGAAATGCCGGGGGTAAGCGGGGTGGGTCGTCTGGAATGCCCGGGGGCCCGCCGGGGGTCACCGGGGTGGGACCTACAGGGCGCCTGGGGGCCCGCCGGGGGTCACCGGGGTGGGTCCTCTGGGCCGTCCGGGGGCCCGCCGGGGTTCACCTGGGGGGGTCTTCCAGGACGCCGGGGACCCGCCAGGGGTCAAGGGGGTGGGTCCTCCGGGGCACCCGGGGGCCCACCGGGGGTCACCCAGTTGGGTCCTTCTAGGCGCCTGGGGGCCCTCCGGGGGTCACCGGGGTGGGTCCTCCGGGGCGCCCGGGGGCCGGCCGGGGGTCACCCTGGGGGGTCTTCCGGGCCGCCTGGGGAAATGCCGGGGGTAAGCGGGGTGGGTCGTCTGGAATGCCCGGGGGCTCGCCTGGGGTCACCGGGGTGGGTCCTCCAGGGGCGCCCAGGGCCCTGCTGGGGGTCACCTGGGTGGGTCCTCCGGGGCGCCCGGGGGCCGGCCGGGGATCACCTGGGGGGGGTCAACCGGGGCGCCCGGGGGCCCGCCGGGGTTCACCGGGGTGGGTCGTCCGGGGCGCCCGGGGACTCGCCGGGGGTCACCTGGGGGGTTCCTCCCGGGGCACCCAGGGGCCCGCCGGGTGTCACCTTGGTGGGTCCTCCAGGGCGCCCGGGGGCCCGCCGGGAGTCACCTGGGGGGGTCCTCCGGGGCGCCTGGGGGCCCGCCGGGGGTCACCAAGGTGGGTCCTCGGGGGTGCCCGGGGGCCCGCCAGGGGTCACCTGGGGGGGTCCTCCGGGGCGGCCAGGGGCCCGCTGGGGGTCAACCTGGGGGGGTTGTTCAAGGCTGCCGGGGGCCCGTCGGGCTTCAACGGGGTGGGTCCTCCGGGGCGCTGGGGGCCCGCAGGAGGTCACCAGGGTGGGTCCTCTGTGGCGCCCAGGGGCCCGCCGGGATTGCTTGGGTGGGTCCTCCAGGGTGCCCGGGAGACCGCCGGGGGTCACGTAGATGGGTCCTCCGGGGTGCCCGGGAGCCTGCTGGGGGTCACCTGGATGGGTCCTCCAGGGCGCCATGGGGCCCGCTGGGGGTCACCGGGTTGGGTCGTCCTGGACGCCCTTGGGCCCTCCGGGGGTCAGCTGGGGGGTTCCTCCGGGGCGCCCGTGGTCCGCCGGGGGTCAAGGGGGTGGGTCCTCCGGGGCGCCCAGCTGCCCACTGGGAGTCACCAGGGTGGGTCCTTATAGGCGCCCGGTGGCCCTCCGGGGGTCAAAGGGGTGGGTCCTCCGGGGCGCCCGGGGGCCCTCCGGGGGTAACCTGGGGGGGTCCCCCGGGGCACCCTTTGGCCCGCAGGGGCTCAGTGGGGTGGGTCCTCCGGGGCACCCTTTGGCCCGCCGGGGGTCACCGGGGGCGGTGCTCTGGGGCTCCCAGGGGCCCTCCGGGGGTCACCTGGGGGGGTCCCCCGGGGCACCCTTTGGCCCGCCGGGGGTCACCGGGGGCGGTGCTCTGGGGCTCCCAGGGGCCCGCAGGGGGTCACTGGGGTGGGTCCTCCGGGTCACTCTGGGGCCCACCGGGGGTCACTGGAGTGGGTCCTCTGGGGTGCCCGGGGGCCCGCCGGGAGTCACCTGGGGGGGTCCTCCGGGGCGCCTGGGGGCCCGCTGGGGGTCACCAAGGTGGGTCCTCGGGGGTGCCTGGGGGCCCGCCAGGGGTCACCAAGGTGGGTCCTCCGGGGCGCCTGGGGGCCCGCCGGGGGTCACCAAGGTGGGTCCTCGGGGTTGCCCGGGGGCCCGCCATGGGTCTCCTGGGGGGGTCCTCCGGGGCGGCCAGGGGCCCGCTGGGGGTCAACTGGGGGGGTTGTTCAAGGCTGCCGGGGGCCCGTCAGGCTTCAACGGGGTGGGTCCTCCGGGGCGCTGGGGGCCCGCAGGAGGTCACCAGGGTGGGACCTCTGTGGCGCCCAGGGGCCCGCCGGGGTTGCTTGGGTGGGTCCTCCAGGGTGCCTGGGAGACCGCCGGGGGTCACGTAGATGGGTCCTCCGGGGTGCCCGGGAGCCTGCTGGGGGTCACCTGGATGGGTCCTCCAGGGCGCCATGGGGCCCGCTGGGGGTCACCGGGTTGGGTCGTCCTGGACGCCCTTGGGCCCTCCGGGGGTCAGCTGGGGGGTTCCTCCGGGGCGCCCGTGGTCCGCCGGGGGTCAAGGGGGTGGGTCCTCCGGGGCACCCGGGGGCCCACCAGGGGTCACCCAGTTGGGTCCTTCTTGGCGCCTGGGGGCCCTCCGGGGGTCACCAGGGTGGGTCCTCCGGGGCGCCCGGGAGCCTGCCATGGGTCACCTGGGGTAGTCCTCCGAGGTGCCCTGGGACCCGCCGGGGGTCACCTGGGGCCGTCCTCTGGGGCGATCGGGGGGCACTGGGGTGGCTCCTCCGGGGCACCCAGGGGCCTGCCGGGGGTCACCTGTTTGGTTCCTCCGGGGCGCCCGGGGGCCGCCGCGATCACCGGGGAGGGTCCTCTGGGGCGCCCGGGGGCCTGCCGGGGGTCACCGGGGTTGGTCCATCGGGGCGCCCGGGGGCCGGCCGGGGGTCACCCTGGGGGGTCTTCTGGGCCGCCTGGGGAAATGCCGGGGGTAAGCGGGGTGGGTCGTTTGGAATGCCCGGGGGCTCGCCTGGGGTCACCGGGGTGGGTCCTCCAGGGGCGCCCAGGGCCCTGCTGGGGGTCACCTGGGTGGGTCCTCCGGGGCGCCCGGGGGCCGGCCGGGGATCACCTGGGGGGGTCAACCGGGGCGCCCGGGGGCCCGCCGGGGTTCACCGGGGTGGGTCGTCCGGGGCGCCCGGGGACTCGCCGGGAGTCACCTGGGGGGTTCCTCCCGGGGCGCCTGGGGGCCCGCCGCGGGTCACCAAGGTGGGTCCTCGGGGGTGCCCGGGGGCCCGCCAGGGGTCACCTGGGGGGGTCCTCCGGGGCGGCCAGGGGCCCGCTGGGGGTCAACTGGGGGGGTTGTTCAAGGCTGCCGGGGGCCCGTCGGGCTTCAACGGGGTGGGTCCTCCGGGGCGCTGGGGGCCCGCAGGAGGTCACCAGGGTGGGTCCTCTGTGGCGCCCAGGGGCCCGCCGGGATTGCTTGGGTGGGTCCTCCAGGGTGCCCGGGAGACCGCCGGGGGTCACGTAGATGGGTCCTCCGGGGTGCCCGGGAGCCTGCTGGGGGTCACCTGGATGGGTCCTCCAGGGCGCCATGGGGCCCGCTGGGGGTCACCGGGTTGGGTCGTCCTGGACGCCCTTGGGCCCTCCGGGGGTCAGCTGGGGGGTTCCTCCGGGGCGCCCGTGGTCCGCCGGGGGTCAAGGGGGTGGGTCCTCCGGGGCGCCTAGCTGCCCACTGGGAGTCACCGGGGTGGGTCCTTATAGGCGCCCGGTGGCCCTCCGGGGGTCAAAGGGGTGGGTCCTCCGGGGCGCCCGGGGGCCCTCCGGGGGTCACCTGGGGGGGTCCCCCGGGGCACCCTTTGGCCCGCCAGGGGTCACCGGGGGCGGTGCTCTGGGGCTCCCAGGGGCCCGCCGGGGGTCACCGGGGTGGGTCCTCCGGGTCACTCTGGGGCCCACCGGGGGTCACTGGAGTGGGTCCTCTGGGGTGCCCGGGAGCCCGCCAGGGGTCACCTAGATGGGTCCTCCAGGGTGCCTGAGAGCCCGCTGGGGGTCACCTGGATGGGTCCCTCCGGACCGCCAGGGGGCTGGTCGGGGGGTCACCTTGGTGGGTCC
>NC_066382.1:8272500-8341133 GCF_013377495.2 Cygnus atratus | reverse complement strand
CCGAATATGTAATATTGCGTAGTAACCAGACAACAAATGGAAGGGAAGATGAGACAGTAGAAGGTACTCACATGGCCTTAATTCACATGGCAATTGACAACAACCTCAATCTGCAATGATTTATAAGTGCCTTACACCATTCACCCTTGAGACAGAAAAAATGGGATTCTCATATTATGTAAGGGGAGTGCAATCCCTCTCAAAATACGAGAGTCTGGGCTATGTGACTGAGTACTGAAAATCTTAAGACTAGGCAGCACCGAAGTCAACTGAGAAGGGAGGATGAGTCTCCCTGCATGTTCACGTAACAGAAAGGAAACTCAGATTTTAGCCCTAAGCAACTATTTTTAGAGACAGGCTGGGAAGTGGTTCTTTCCAAGCCAGGGACCATTTCAGCATCCTCAATGCTAGAGAAACAGTTGACAGCTCTGTCAAATCATGTTCCCGGCGAAAAAAATCTGGGGACCAGAGCTGGGGACCAGACCTTGGGACTGAGCACTGCCCACTGGAAGTTGGAGCACCAAGTTTCTCAGAGAACCCCTTTTTCCCATTTTATTTTTCCTTGCATCTCACATACCCATACCTCTAGCATCCTGGTAGATTTTCCATCCCTTTTTCTGAAGTCCTCTCCATGGTCATGTAGGTAAAACCACAGGGTAGCACTGCATGTGTACCCACTCTATCATCTTCCTTGCACAGAAGGACGCTTACCCCTGATAGCTGAGACACTGGTTTGTACAGGTGGGGAGGAAGATCAATTCTCTTTAAGTTGGTGTGAGACAGGGGGTTAGGAATTAGAGGGTAATTGATTAAGAATGAATATGTAGGCAACGCTTATTGCTTAATATGGGCTACGTTTGCCATGTACTGTGCTTGTGCTGCGCTTAGGCCTCGAGATAACAGGAGCCCCTCAGACCCCGAGAACCAGATTAAACCAACCTTATGGTTCAGACTGTGATCAAGGGCTTAGACAGCATGTGCAAGAAGACGAGGTGAAAAGTTCAGCTCTGATGAAGACATCTTACTTCATCCCAACAACCACCCAGATGACCACCAGAGAGTACTACACAAGCGCAGAAGGACTGATAAGATAATTAACATACAAAGTTGGGCTAGGCAGAGCTAGAAAATGAATATGCATAGATGTGTTGCAAGACCTAATGCATATGTAATATTTTAGAGAATAAAAGAGAATGCGAGTGAGCAAATTGTTGCATATGCTTTTGGGAGCTATCCTGCATGCACCCAGCACCAAAATAAACCACATACCTACTTTATAACTCATTTGCTTTTGAGTTGTAGAGTTCTTCCACTAATCATTTTGGCGAGCCAGGCAGGAGTCTCTCTGCTTGCCCACAGGAGTGGCCGTGCCACGGATGTCCTAGCGCACACCAGGCAGAGTTCCCTGAAGGAACTCTGCTCCTTGGCCGCTCACTGCGGGGGCAGACAATGACCTGCTGGACTGCAGAGAAATGATATGTGTTTCATTTAGAGAAGGGGCCCCATATTGGGCAGCTGGTAAATTGCACAGAGACATCTGGCGTACAGCATAGACCCAGAGGGGAGGAAGGTACCCTACAGGCTGACTGATGGAGTGGTCAAGGGGGATTTGCTGGCCGATAGAGCGACCGCTAGCAATCTTGGGAGCAGATCGAGCAAATCCGAGGTTACCGCTGCATCCCAGTTTTGGGAGCCAGGACAGACCTGCTAATGACTGTATAAGAAGCAGGGGAGGGGTAAGCGGGCTTCTCACAATTGTGATAAGGTTACCTGGATAATATTTGCAGCTGCTGGAGGGATACTAACTGGAGTAGTAATAATTGCATTTCTTATTTTTAAATGTGCGGGTATTTTGTGTTGAAAGCATTTGTGTGAGTATATGTGTTTGAGACAAAGTATCGTTGTGGAGTGAGTCACTCCACCAAGAACACAGTCAGAAACAATACTTATTTGATTGGTTATTGTTATCCTTGTAGTATGAATGAGAAGTGCTAGGGGCCTCTTTGTGTGATTGTGTGATTGTGCTGTGAGTGAGATGCAGCACTGTTGCGAAGTGAGTGCAGAGTTCCGATCCGCAGTTCCGTATTCTCCGCGAGGGGAACGGCCGGAGATGAACAAAGCACGTGACAGGTTGAATGAATATTTTGTCAGGGAGAAAGACTGGAGAGAACCATAGGGATTTGTAGGAAACAATTTGCGTGGAAACTTAAGAAAGGGTAACAAAAGCCAAAATAAAAGACTAATAGAAGTTGTAAAATGGGAAATACTCAAGGAGGTATTTTGAAAAAGAGTTCATTAGGCTGTGTACTTGCTCATTGGAAAGACATTGTTGGGACTGGAGGTACAGAAAGTAAGAAGACCCTTATCAAATATTGTTCTCAATGGTGGCCACTATTTAAGTTAGAGGATGGGGTTAAGTGGCCCCTCAACGGGACAATAGACCATAATACTCTTTTACAATTAGTGCTGTTCTTAAGAAGGGAAGGAAAACAGGATGAAATATTGTATACTGATATGTTGTTTCTGCATCTTGGAGGGAAAAGGTATGGAATTAAGTTGGCCCCGGACTGAGCCTTTGGTGTTGGCATTAGAAAAGTACAGGCTGGAGAAAGACAAAGGAAGTGTTAGAAGGGTTGTTGAAGGTGTTAAAGGTGGGTGTGGCATGTAGTATTTGACAGAGCTGTTCGAAGTTGAATGAGCAGTGAAAGAGGATGTTGGAATGTTAGTAGTTCCAGGGTTGAGGCAGAGACCTCAAAATCACGAGTGTGAGCCCTCTGGGGCAGAGGGATCATGATGAGCTTGAGAGAGTTGTTATGGAAACAGAAAAGCAGCTAACTCTTAAAACAAACCTGAGTTCATGGGTGAGCTCAGATTGCCAACGGGACCACTCAGGGAACTGTAGACGATTGCATTCCCTTGATCCCACTGAGACCCTAATCACCCTGGAAATTATGGCAATTGGCTACCCACTTTCTAGGGCAATCAGCCCCTGTTATCAGAAAGAACTTGTCTTAGGTTGCAGGATAAACTTGCAACAGTCAGAGCAGGAATGACGGGAACCTGGGGCATCTACACTAGCAGGTCCACTGGTTGAAATAAAGCTAGGGAATGAAGAAAGGCTTGAATTTTTTCTTGGTTATGGGAGCTTGTTTCTCTGTGTTAATTCGAAAATTGATTTTGGAAAAGCGCTGAGTCTGTAAATGTAATAGAAGCAACTGGCCAAAAGGAAAAGGTGTTTTTTGCAATACTTGAAATTTAAATTGGGAAAAATGATTGGAATTCATCAATTTTTATACTTATTCAATTTGCCAAGGTCCTTTTTAGGAAGGCACTTGCTGGAAAAATTGGATGCAATTGGATGCAATTTCTTTTGAACAAGGAAAAATGGAAATAACCCTTTGACAAAATTAGAAAACAGTTTGGTTCACGGTACTAGATTTAAAGAATGCCTTTATCTGCCTGCCGGTGGCAACTGAAAGCCAAAAACTCTTTGCCTTTGAATGGGAAAATCCTAGTAGAGGATGAAAAACTCAGCTTACTTGGACTGTGTTACCACGGGGGTTCAAGAATAGGCTCACCATATTCAGGAAACAACTAGCCTGTGATCTTGAAGCTTGAAAGACCCCTTCAGGAAAAGGGGACACTGTTGCAATACACAAATGATAGCTACTGAAGAAGAAAAGGGATGTGTATAATGGCCTTACCAGAGTTTTTCGGCACTAATTCTGTGAACCCAGCCTCTTTCCTTAGTCATGATTGCATCAAGACCATGGACATGGTGTACTCTAGCTGACTGGACTTAAAGGATACACCCCTAGAAGATGTGGAGGATTGGTATATAGATGGGAGCAGCTTTGTCCGTCAGGGATTTCGCCTCACAGGATATGCGGTAACAAACATCAGCCCAAAAGGTGGAATTCATTGCCTTGATAAGAGGTTTTGAGCTGGCAAACATTTGGACAGATTTGAAATATGCCTTTGGTGTGGTGCATACACACGGGGCAATTTGGAAGGAGAGAGGACTTTTAGCTTCCTCAATTAAACATGCAGAAGAGGCTGATAGCAGTTATTAGCGAAGAAGGAAAAAGGAGGCCCAGACACGAACAGCCCTGGCTAGGCAAGGATCAATGTGCCCTATGTAAGAAATTTGGGCATTGGAAAAACGAATGCCCGGAACGGAAAAAGAAATGGAAAAGGGAACCGGGGAAGGGAGGTGGTGGTCGCACGTGCAAAAGACCACTGAAGAGGACCGGGGGAATCTACCCCAGCAGATCCGCTGATTATAAAAATGAAGCTGGGGAAGGAGGGAAAAGAGGTGGAACTTATGGTGGATGTGGGGGCAACATATTCAGTTTTAAATAAAGCATCAGTATCAGTGGGGAATGATTACGTTGTAGTGAAAGGGGCAACTGGCCAATCTGAAATAGCATATTTCTGCAAACCATTGAAATATAAATATGGGAAACAGTGGGGCATTCACAAGTTCCTATACATGCCTAACTCCCCGGAGTCACTCCTAGGGAGAAATTTATTGGAAAAATTACACACAACCATTTCATTTAAAATGGGGAGATTACTCTGGAGGTAAATGATCAAAGATATGTGGAAGTGTTGAGTTTGATATTGACAGCTATTGAGACCAAAGAGGGAATCAGTGAGCAAATCCTAAGTCAAGTGTTTCCCAAAGTATGGGCTTCTAATGTACCAGCTAACAACACAATGTATCACAAGTTACTACCTACACCTATTGGGATGAACCTCACGTTAGTGAGGCTATTATTTAAACACCAAGACCTGATCAAAATTTTAAAAGGCATTCAGGAAATGCAGAAAAGACATTAATTACTGTCCGTCATGACACCAAGGAGATAAGTAAGGTTCTACAAAGTGTGAAACAAGACGCTAGTCATGACTGGTGGGATACACTTTTCGGGTGGTCACCAATGGCAAATGGCATTCTCAATACATTGTGTCACCCGATCATAGTCATATTGATCTTAGTTAGTATAAGGCTTGTATTGTCTGTAATTATACGAATCTGGAACTGGAGAATGTTATACCGGAGAGCCACGCTGACTTCTTTGTCGCGCACCCATGGTATGGCATTGAGTGATCAGTACCAAGCTGGGAATCCTTGCCACAAGTAAAAGAATTTACTAATCTTCTAGAAAAGGGGAGACTGAAGCCAGGGATAGAAGAATAGGGGCTTGCATAATCGCATTAATGATTTCTAAATAAAACAATCATTATTATTAAAGCCAGGAATGGAAGAATGGGGGCTTGCTTAAACACATTAAAAATAGATGTCGCTGAGTGTCTTTGCTTACTACTGTGCAAATTAACTGAAACAAGGAGTCTCAGGGCCCCTCACAGAGGATGTTTCCTGACAAAAATGGGGAACCTGTCTCAAAGACCAGCTGAGACCGACCTTATGTCTATGTAACATTTCCTTTTAAGGTTTGAGCATGAGCTCTACCAGGTTTAAAATCTGAAGACTTGGATCTGTCACCACAGAAGCAATATATTTAATCTACTAACTATAAATAAGGATCATACTTTGCCTCCTCTGTGGGTTTTAAAAAACACAGTCATGCTTGAATGAATGTATTCCTAGATATTCTACATATTTACAGTAGTTTCATTAATAATACAGACATGTTATGCTGTTTAGGGGAATTTCCAATAAATTTTAATTTCCAACCAAACGCAGTCTGTCGAGAATCGGGAGTAACAGGAACTAATCATCTGAAAGCCAAGATATGCATAATTCACTGTTTTCTAAGAAAATGACAAGATATAAAAACCAGTAGTCTGAGTACGTGAACATTGAGGTAAAGGACTGATAAAATAAACATACACAAATATAATTTATCTTTTTAACTAAGCAAAAGTCTGCAAATTGCCATGAGAGCAAACAAGGAGAAGCATTTGCTATTTATGAAAGTTGCAGAAAGATGCAGCTCAAGATTCGAATAAACCATTTAGATTGATGCTCCCTTCCTGCAGGTTTAAACCATGACCACATCACCTATTTTAAACCATTTTGATTTCTACCAATTACCCCAGTTCCCACGTATTTGGAAAGTTTTTGAATCAGTGCAGTAGTTAAATGCTTTCTGGGGCAGAAGAGAAGGCTTGGTAAAGAGGAACATGTCTAGTGTCATTATTAAGTCAACCAAAGCAAAAGAGTCCAGGATAAGACTGGGGTGTGGTACTCTAAGAGAATGTTTGTGAGTGTCCAAGTTTAGCATAAGAGAATAGGCAGGCCTGGAAACCCAGGGGAATTAGATGCATCTGCTGTTGTAGGCAGCCCCAGCAAAATGTTACTGGTTCACTAGCCTGGAGCATGATTCCCCCCTTCCCTTTTGACAGCCATGTACAATATCAGCTTTTTTTTCTTTTTTTCTTTTTTTTTTTTGCCATCGTCAGGCAGAGGCTGGGTGAGAATATTTTGTGTCTAGACTAATAAATGTTTGCACGGATTTTGCAAGACTGGTTTATGGGAACAGAATCCAGATTTTGCAAGACTGGTTTATGGGAACAGAATCCGCCTTTTGTTTTCTGCTGGAAATAAATAAAAAAGGAGCATTAAAAGAAAATGAGCACCATCACAGAATCACAGAATCACAGAACTGTAGGGGTTGGAAGGGATTTCGAAAGATCATCGGGTCCAACCCCCCTGCCAAAGCAGGTTCCTTAGAGCAGGCTGCCCAGGTAGGTGTCCAGATGGGCCTTGAATATCTCCAGAGAAGCAGACCCCACAACCTCCCTGGGCAGCCTGTTCCAGTGCTCCATCATTCTCATGCATTTGTTTTAAATAGCATATTACAGTACTGCTATTTTATGTGCAAGCAATCCATAATTTGGAAGAAAAATGCTTTTACAATTCAGAGCTATCCCTGAGCAGCTAAGGTTCTCTTGGAGACTGAAGGAGGAGTCTGAAATTATTGTTCTTCTGTTTGTATCCGCCAGTGGGAAAGGCAGCACACAACTAGAAACCACTGTGCTTTGAGGCAGCATGAATCATTAAGAAAAAAGATCACACACACACACACACACACACCTCATTTAAACATTAGATATTAAAACTGAATCTAGGACAAAGGTAAACTAAATAGACTCCTTTGTTCCCATGCAGTTAGTGGGTGAAATAACATATCAAAGGGACTACATCAATCTTATAAGTTCCCCTACCGAAATTAAAAAGATACTTCTATTTTGCAAAACACAGACTGTCCAGATCCCAATCGCAAGCATCAACTGAATCAGTGGAAATTACCAGGATATGCAAGGACCCAAAACTACATTTTCTTTTTAATATTTGTTTAGGAGGGCAGGGTATCTCAAAATGAAATGGCTGACAGAGCTTTTTATTTCATTGCTTTGGGTGGAAATGACTGAATCTTTCCACACAGAATAGCGCAGAGAAGCGGCTCTGGTGCGCAGCAGTCGGCAGCCCCAAGCCTCCAGCAACCTCTCACACTCAGCCTGCTTCTCAGGAGTCAGCTCCATGCAGCTTCCAGCCTTCAACCTTCCCTGGTAAGGAGAACCCTGCTCAGAACAGCTTGTATAACCCACAGATACCAACTGCATCAGAATTAGGTCCAGAAATGGGATATTTACTCTTCTAAGTGAGAATGCATCCTCAAATTTTGCCCTTCAAATCAGCTCATGCCCGCATGGACCTGGCCTGAAGTGCAATGAAAGTATTGATTGCTCTTTGGTCAGTAAGTGTGTTTGATCCCAGGGTACAGTCACTGCATTTGCACTGTCATCACCCACACAAATATTATTAGAATGGAAAGCTTTAAAGCAAAGGATTCTGAAGTAAAATATCAGTGTATGCAGTAATAGAAAACTTCTCCCTCTCTAAATATGTACACAGAGATTTAAATTCTATATTTCTAAGAATATGCACACGTGTCTATTTCTTCAGTATGTGTGCAAAGAGTAAATTTATTTGACTTTATTACTCTTTTTCTCAACTCTTCCCTCCTTCCTCCAAAAGGAAACAAACAACCAATATTAGCAAGGCCTTCTTTTTCCCCTGCTGGAATCCAAGAACTAGAGAATTAAGAAAAGCTACTTGTCAAGAATCAGACTGAAAAAGAATGTTTGTGGACTGTAAGATAAAACACCCAAAGTTGTAATCATCTTTCAACCACAAAAAAAAAAAAAACAACCTTCCTTCAATCATAAATTATTCCTGTTAGTGAAATTAAAAAAATTAGTTCTCTGCTCAGCAGCAGCCTCCTCCACCAAACTGAAGTAAAACCTGTTAAGAAGTCAAATTTGTAAAATGTTCGTCAGATACAGGGAGTAGAGTTGTGTGGGTTTGCATCATACTTAAACAGATACCCACAGCACCAACAGGTGCTTTCCATAGGCACCAATTCCTCAAAGAGTTCCACACACAAAGAACTGCTGACCTTGCATGAAGCTGCAGGCAGGGTGAGCCTTCGTCAGTCCTCCTCCTCACACCAAGGAGTATGTGGGACGGGGAGCCATAATATTCAACACCACAAACCAGGCTGGCAGTAGCACAGTGCTGAATGCTCCAAAAATTCCACCCCAGCTACAAATGTGTTTCATCTTGCTGAGAATCCTGCTGAGAAGCAGAACCCCCTGAATTTTCAGGCGTGCTTTACTCAGCTCCCTTTGCAACTGCTGCCAAGTGCCCAGCTACTCCTGACACAACCCTGCTTTGTTCAACACCCTCAACTCCAACAGATGCTGCTGATGGCACCTGACCTCTATATACATATGAAGAAAAAGCAGTATTTTCCTGTTTTGAAAGTATTCTGAAGAATAACTAGGAATTGTGACCTTCTGAAGAAGCACACAGCTGTAACTGAGTAACTACCTGTAACTGTAACCACCAGTCCCTCTACACCCCACATACTAGTGGCTCTTCTTGCCCGACTCCTTCCCAGTTGTCTCCCCTTTACTCTTTTTAGGACATGCAACATTCCTAGATCTCATTTTGTCCCGGTGACCAAAAGGGAGCCTGACACTCATGCACTGGTCCTTTGGGAGGGTTTTAAATGCAATGGCACATTGACATACGAAGCATGTCTTTCCCTTAGAACACAGGGAGGAACAAAATCCCATTAGGACCACATTCTCCTTAGGCTGATATACCTCAATTTTTAGGAAAGCCAAGCTTAGACACCTCCACCAAAATGGACTGGAACCACACAAACACACATTTACCTCTATCAAGTTCTTAGCACCTTTCTAAGGTAAGACAATATGAAAATACTGAGACTCCCAACCTAGAAACAAGGAATCAAGCCTTAAAACCTATACATAATGTGTGCCTAAGTCACAGTACTCATTATAATCTGGCAGCTAGTTCTGGTCCACCGTATGTGGCTTGTGAGATGCTTTGAAGATATAGGGCACTGAACATGTGCAACTTTTACCAGAACCATGATGAAGTTCAAGAGCTCCCTTCTGTCCTCCTGCCCGGTAGGGGGAATTTGGTGCTCACACTGCTCGCAGAACAATGCTGGCATTGCCAAAGAGTGAGGGCTGGTGCTGTGCATGCCTCATTACACAGCTCTGTCTGCCCACTGCTTAAACGAATCTGCCAACCTCCAAGGCTCACTCGAGCAGTGACTTCAAGCTGTGGGTCCCCCTGGCCACACGTGAAATTCCTTCAACCAAGACCAGTGGGATAGGAAGGTGAGCAGCAGCCTGCAAAATGCCACTGGGGAAGGCCAAGTCGCACAACGTGAACATACAACACCAAGTGACTTCCTTGACCAGCTCCAAAACACAATTTGAAGCCTGTGTTGTGGAAGTAGAACACACAGAGCTCTTCTGGACCTGTTAGGTGCAGGCAGAGGTCAAAGTTCCAAAGGGTGTTTGCATTGTTAAGTTCTCCATGATCTATCTCCAAGATCATTTAAGGTCTGCAACTAGTAGCGACATATTCAGAGTTCTTTCTTGTTTTTTTCCTCTGTGCTCTCCCACCTAGCCATATCTGCTCCTCTTTTACTGCTCAGCAGTTTTCCCAGTTTCTGTGCCAGAGCATGATACTGCCCTTCCTGTATTTTCAACAAGACAACAAATGCTCCACTCCACATTCCTGTTCTTGACCCCTTTCGATGATGCTCTTTGTCACCAAATTCTACCAAACGTTAACAATCACCGTGATCTCAAAGCTTTTAAGGATAGGCAAGTGGTACACAACCTCCCACAAACGACGACAGCAGACTTGTGCTCAGTTTGGGCTGACTTCCAAAGCTGGTTAGAAAGGATCCACTGGCAGCAGAGATCCTGCTTTATGCAACACGTTTCAGCTCACTGAACTCTGAAGGGTACAAGAAAGAGGCGAGTGGACCTTGTGCAGTTCCTTCCAGCTCCCTGACAGAAAGACAAGAGAACTGGAAACGAACCATCAGTTAAAGGGATGCAAGGCGCAGAATTATGAAATGCCATCTGGCTGGTACAGGATAAGGAAATGCAGCATTTTCGGTGGCTCCCACTTCCACAGAAAAAGAAACAACTGTTTATGCAGCAAAGTGGTTGGAGTATTTCGGGAGGTCCTGAACTACCCCCTCCCCCCCAAAAAAAAAAAAAAAAAAAAGACAAACAAGACAAGAGCCCTAACATGATGAATTGCAATAAAGATGAAAATCAGAATTAATAATGCTAATAACAATAAAGACGTTGAAAATTTAAGTAATCCTTGTATAGACTGAAGGAGGAAGTGCCTTTAATGCCTGATTTGACAATATCAGAAAGTTAGTTAATAACACCACAAAACTGGATTCCTATGTGCATATGTTCGGCAAAGGTGATACAACTGACCTGTAGTGGGACAGATACGTGACGAACACTAAGATTGATATTGCTACCTGTTTGAGAAATACCGAGTAAACAAACAAAAGAGGGGAAATGGTACTATATTGAAAATTGCATCACTTGTTTACAAGTCACTGACAACTCAGAGGCAAACCAGCCTGGGCATTTATGCGACCTCACGTCTAAAGTGCAAGACGGAGAGGGAATACCAACCATTAATTCACTGAAGGGAACAGCGTGCCCAGGCCCTCGTGCACTCAGCTAAGAGTGTTCAGAATGTCCCCTCCCTTCATGACCCCCAAATTGTTATCATATAGGACTTTTATTAAACAGACACCAAAGAGATAATTCTGTCAATTTTGCAACAGGCTCGGGATTTCTAAAAATTAGAGCAGCTAATTTCATAATGTAAAGATACAGCATTTGACATGGGGATTCTCAGCTAGACTTCAGCCTTGACATACAAAGAGAAAGTGACCATAGAAATAAAGATTAGCCATAGCTTAGCCACAAGTGAATATGCCTTGATTATATTTATTACATGCAAACAGAATTAGAAAAACAGTTTATACTGACTTGCTGCTTTAGAAGTTAGTTTCATAAAGATGGAAAAAATTCTCAACTCAAACTTGAAGAAAGCATCAGACTTAAAAACCAGTGATAGATCTTTGAAGTAAGACTGTTATATATTCAAAAGTCACATCCAGACAAAAAGGCCATCTATGTTAATGGTAACTAGATGAAAAAACTTGAATCAGCCAAAATTGAATCCTGTCCCTCAGACTTTGTAAGTGACTGGGGGAAAAATAGCTCAAGCATGGTAATAAGCCTAAGTGAAATGCCACAAACTGCTAAGGGAAGCAAAAGACACAAGGAAACAGCCTTTTCGGTCCATTAGGAACAAAAGGAATCCTAACAACAGTACATAGTCCATCATCTGACAGAAATTCTTCAGTAGGGAGAAATTTACAAAAGGCAGAACAGTTCAAAAGCCAGCTCTAACAGTCTCCAGCGACACATGGACATGCAGCGATAAACAGTGTCTTTTCCAATAACAACCAGCAGAGAGAAATGCCAACAATTAAGGCTAGCCACCAGAACACTGGATGCAGCTGAAGCACGCACAGGTCACCAAGGGCTTTGCAAGAGAGGAGAGAACCCAGAAGAGTCATAAGAAGCATTAAAAGAGTAGGAAAGCACGCCTCACAAAGAGAGTGCGTGCCCTACCTCAAATGCATGCCCTACCTCAACCTGTTATGTCCTGAACTGGTCTTTGTTAAACAATCACAGTGCAGAGGTACATTTCCAAAATGCAAAGGGCTTCTCAGCCGAGCAAAGCTATGAGAACTTAGTATGAAGTATGAAATTTTCTAGTTGTAATGTAGTGAGCTAACTGTGGCTGCACAGTTAAAGATGAATTTAGGATACAAGGTTTTCAACATCATCTTCAAGTGGATAAGAAGAAACATATTTCTGCCTCAGTGATTTTTTTCCTCTCCTTTGCCTGGAGACACAATGAAAGCTTCCTGTTGTCCACTGAACACAGATATCTCTTCACAGTAGCTTTTCAAAGACAGTGCTAACACAGCTCTTTGTTCCTTTCTGTACATCTACTGAAATGCGGAAGATTAGGTGCCAGGTGTAGGTCAATCTTGGAAAAAGCTGTCATCCTTAACACACTGACAGAAACATCAGCATTGAGTTGTACCTGGCTCTTGATTTGCCAGCGTTTGCCTAGAAATCTCCGTGTTTTATACGGCATAGATAGATCTTGCAACAATTTAGAATATTAGAGCTAATACACTGGTTCGTATTCATACTGGTGCCTCAGTGGTGGAAGATGCTTATTAGACTGGCCTAGAAACCTGAAGTGATGTGCTCAGGTGTGCTAGCTAGGGTTCCAAAAACTCAGCCCTGCAGAATGCAGTCACAGGAGAAAGATGACAATGCAGTTCTAACAGATGAGGAAAGAAGCTAGGAAGCAAAAATGGATATTTTTATGCTCTTTTGAGCACCTCAAAAGTTATTTCCAGTTGTCTTGTCTGTGATTCCACAACTTCGTGTTTATTAGAGAAAGGATTTTTCAAAAAGTGGTCTTAGAGAACAAGATAAGCAAACCAAATGCGCAATCCCAATAAGAATGTCCAGCATACAGCTAGATAAAAACATCATACAATGGGTGAACAATTGGCTGACAGGTAGGGCTCAAAGGGTTATGGTAAATGGGGCTACATCGGGCTGGTGGCCAGTAATCAGTGGGGTCTCCCAGGGCTCCATTTTATGGCCAGTTCTTTTCAATGTTTTTATAAACGATTTGGATGTAGGACTAGAAGGTGTTTTGAGCAAATTTGCTGATGATCCTAAACTGGGAGGGGCTGTTGACTCTGTTGAGGGTGGAAAGGCCTTGCAGAGAGGCCTTTGCCAGCTTCAAAAGAGCTTTCAAAACTAACCATTTTCTTGTGGATAACTTAAGCTTAATATCCTTTGCAAAAAGATATTCCAGCAAAACCTTTCACATAAACTTAGTGTTTCATAAAAAAACAAACAAACAAAAAACTTTAAATACAATTGGTCAGAGGAACAGTCAAGCTTGACATTATACATCCCACAATTAAAATCTAGTTAGTTTTTCTTGCTAAATATGTTTATTAGGAGCTGTGAGAAACAAAGTTGTGTTTTTGCAGTAGAGAATTACTTTTCTGTATTCCAAGGTAGTTGTGTAGTCATAATAAGGAGAAATGCTAAGTAGGTAAGTGGACACTAGAAGGCCTCACTGTTCCAAAATAAGGTAGAAGCTTGAGAAAAACAGGATGAGTGGTGTGAGAACAGTAAAACAAAGGTCACAAGTTCTCAAAACATAAGAAAGGAGAAATTAAAGGGTTGAAAAAAAGAGAAATTGTGCATATATGGTATAGAGGAGCGTCGAGTAGCTTGTGAAACTGTAGTTCTCAGCCAATGAGGAAACATGAGAGGTGATCAGGCATTGGGTAATAGGGAATAAAAGGTTATGATTTGTTTACTCTAATGCGCTCCTGATTGACAGGACGCCTGCCATTGCAATCGCAAATAAAATAGCTTCACAGAAGATCCTGTCTGAAGAAAATTATTTGAGATTTTTCTCAGAGAGCTCTGTCCAAAAAAGAGGAAGACTCATTATATCAAAGCTTAGAACCCTCCTTATTGCTGTTGACCTTCGTCATATTGCTGCTCCTAGCAATCTAGCATCCATCCAGCAGAGATGTAACAAGATCTAAATCTTAAGGAGAGCCAGCATGGTCTATCACAGTGATTTTTGAAGTTTTTCCTCTGGGAGGCTTAAGAAAGAAATCAGAATAGAAAGCCTTTCAACTTATTGTTTTATCTTACAGTGATCGTTGCCTAAGCTTAATAAAACTTTACTGCCTCTTAGGATTTTCTCCATGCATTTATTTGCACACCGTGCTCCCCAAGCTGAAATGCAATGCAATGAGCTGCCAGCTGACCCGAGCACATCAGTTGGCTCTGACTGCCTCGGTTTGAGCTCTGGCCAAAGGCACGCGGGGACCAGGACAGTTCAGACGATGCACAGGGTGGGCTGCCTGGGCAGCCCCGCACACACAGCCCAGTTCTGGAAGGAAGCCCCCAGATAAAACGCCATTCCCTGACACAAATGGAGTGCAACTCCAGTCCACAAAGTACGAGGGGAATGGAGAAAGAAACCAGCTACGACGTTATTCTGGAAAACGGCCCCGAGCTTATCTGAGGAAAGCTAAACTCCAGACTGAAAGAAGAACAAACACTTAAGAGAATGCCAGTATTTCGGCTCTTCAGGAGGGACAGGCAGCGCAGAGGGGGTGGTGGCGTGGCTCTCTACATTAGAGAATCTTTTGATGTTGTGGAACTCCAGGCTGGGAATGATAAGGTTGAATCCCTGTGGGTTAGGATCCGCGGGAAGGCCGGCAAGGCTAGCGTCCTGGTCGGGGTCTGTTATAGACCGCCGAACCAGGACGAGGAGACGGATGAGGAGTTTTATAGGCAACTGACAGAAGTTGCAAAATCGTCGGCGCTTGTCCTCGTGGGGGACTTCAACTTCCCGGATATATCCTGGAAACACAACACGGCACGGAGAAAGCAGTCTAGGAGGTTTCTGGAGAGCGTGGGAGATAGCTTCCTGACGCAGCTGGTCAGTGAACCCACCAGGGGTGGTGCCCCGCTAGACCTTCTCTTCACAAACAGAGAAGGACTGGTGGGAGATGTGGTGGTCGGAAACTGTCTTGGACAGAGTGACCACGAAATGGTAAAGTTCTCTATTCTTGGCGAGGCCAGGAAGGGGATCAGTAAAACTGCTGTCTTGGACTTCCGGAGGGCTGACTTTGAGCTGCTCAGGACGCTGGTTGGCCGAGTCCCTTGGGAGGTGGTTCTGAAGGGCAGAGGAGTTCAGGAAGGCTGGGCGCTCCTCAAGAAGGAAATCTTAACGGCACAGGAGCGGTCCGTCCCCACGTGCCCAAAGACGAGCCGGCGTGGAAGAAGACCGGCCTGGCTCAACAGAGAGTTGCGGCTTGTGCTTAGCAGAAAAAAGAGGGTTTATAATCTTTGGAAAAAAGGGCGGGCCGCTGAGGAGGACTACAAGGATGTAGCGAGGCTGTGCAGGGAGAAAATTAGAAAGGCCAAAGCTCATCTGGAGCTCAACCTGGCTACTGCCGTTAAAGACAACAAAAAATCCTTTTACAAATATATCAATGCGAAACGGAGGACTAAGGAGAATCTCCATCCTTTACTGGATGCGAGGGGAAACCTAGTTACTAAGGATGAAGAAAAGGCTGAGGTGCTTAATGCCGCCTTTGCCTCAGTCTTTAGCGGCAATACCGGTTGTTCTCTGGATACCCAGTGCCCTGAGCTGGCGGAAGGGGATGGGGAGCAGGATGTGGCCTTTGCTATTCATGAGGAAATGGTTGGCGACCTGCTAAGGAGCTTGGATGTGCGCAAGTCGATGGGGCCGGATGGGATGCACCCGAGGGTACTGAAAGAACTGGCGGAGGAGCTGGCCGAGCCGCTTTCCATCATTTATCGGCAGTCCTGGCTATCGGGGGAGGTCCCAGTTGACTGGCGGCTAGCCAATGTGACGCCCATCTATAAGAAGGGCCGGAGGGCAGACCCGGGGAACTATAGGCCTGTCAGTTTGACCTCAGTGCCAGGAAAGCTCATGGAGCAGATTATCTTGAGGGTCATCACGCGGCACTTGCAGGGCGAGCAGGCGATCAGGCCCAGTCAGCATGGGTTTATGAAAGGCAGGTCCTGCTTGACGAACCTGATCTCCTTCTATGACAAAGTGACGCACTTGGTGGATGAGGGAAGGGCTGTGGATGTGGTTTACCTTGACCTCAGTAAGGCTTTTGACACCATTCCCCACAACATTCTCCTCAAGAAACTGGCTGCTCGGGGCTTGGACTGGCGTACGCTTCGCTGGGTTAGAAACTGGCTGGATTGCCGGGCCCAGAGAGTTGTGGTGAATGGAGTCAAATCTGGTTGGAGGCTGGTCACAAGTGGTGTCCCCCAGGGCTCGGTACTGGGGCCGGTCCTCTTCAATATCTTTATCGATGATCTGGATGAGGGCGTCCAGTGCACCCTCAGTAAGTTTGCAGATGACACCAAGCTAAGTGCGTGTGTCGATCTGCTCGAGGGCAGGAAGGCTCTGCAGGAGGATCTGGATAGGCTGGAGCGATGGGCTGAGGTCAACTGTATGAAGTTCAACAAGGCCAAGTGCCGGGTCCTGCACCTGGGGCGCAACAACCCCAAGCAGAGCTACAGGCTGGGAGATGAGTGGTTGGAAAGCTGCCTGGCCGAGAAGGACCTGGGAGTATTGGTTGATAGTCGGCTGAATATGAGCCAGCAGCGTGCTCAGGTGGCCAAGAAGGCCAACAGCATCCTGGCCTGTATAAGAAGCAGTGTGGCCAGCAGGTCTAGGGAGGTGATTGTCCCCCTGTACTCGGCTCTGGTGAGGCCACACCTTGAGTACTGTGTTCAGTTTTGGGCTCCTCGCTACAGGAAGGACATGGACGTGCTCGAGCGAGTCCAGAGAAGGGCGACCAAGCTGGTGAGGGGTCTGGAGAACAAGTCTTACGAGGAGCGGCTGAGGGAGCTGGGCTTGTTCAGCCTGGAGAAGAGGAGGCTCAGGGGCGACCTTATCGCTCTCTACAGTTACCTTAAAGGAAGCTGTAGTGAGGTGGGGGTTGGTCTGTTCTCCCACGTGCCTGGTGACAGGACAAGGGGGAATGGGCTAAAGTTGCGCCAGGGGAGGTTTAGGTTGGATGTTAGGAAGTACTTCTTTACCGAAAGGGTTATTAAGCATTGGAACGGGCTGCCCAGGGAGGTGGTGGAGTCGCCATCCCTGGAGGTCTTTAAAAGACGTTTAGATGTAGAGCTTAGTGATATGGTTTAGTGGAGTACTTAGTGTTAGGTCGGAGGTTGGACTCGATGATCTTGAGGTCTCTTCCAACCTAGAAATCTGTGTCTGTGTCTGTGTCTGACAGTAGGGGGAAAAAAAGTGTAATAAGTCGGGAAATCTTTGTACATATAGATATGCAATTGTTTGTTGACATCTCTGCAACAAGCACAGCACCGTGGACTTGTGTTATTCTTTATCAGCTCATCTTTAATCTTCACCTTGTCTCAAACAAGGGCACAGCCAAAGCAGGAACAATGGACACTGCTAACTCTGACCATCCTCCAATCCTACAAAGGCATCCCAATTCAGTGAGACAGCAGACACTGAGAAGCACTACATTAACTGCAGCAAGCTGCCAGCAGAGCAGGAGAACTAGCTTGTATCAACCATACAAGGCTGAAAAAACACAATCAAGAAGTAAAATTCAGCAGAAGCAAGTGGCTAAACCAGAACGACAAGGAAACTGGAGGAAGGAATTTTGTGAAGTATTTTGTATTTTGAAAGTTACTTTCCTCCTACTATGGGAAGCAATCAACAATTGCTTCTAAAAGGTTAGCTGTTAGGTGTCTCTAAGCAAGTAAGCAGATGTGTAAGTGTCAATCCAAACAGATAACTGTGTTTAGGCTGGGAGCTCTGGTGCTGAGTCCCTACGCAGATGACTCAGGAAGGCTCAGCACGGAAAAGGTTTAGTGTTACTTGCTTAAGGTTTAGTGTTATAGTTAGTGTTACATTTAGGGTTGTTTGGAAAGAGAGAAGGCGCAGAGTCCTGCTGTGTGTGGGGTTGCGTAAAGGCTCCCCAAGGGAGTTCAGGTGTACACAAAGGCTTCCGTTGGGAGCACTTTTTAATGAAAGAACCTGGCGACGTACTTTTTTTAGGGTTGTAATTGGCAGATTAACACTGCACCAGAGCAGAAAGGCCAGAGCACCAGCTGCTGCGCCATGGCTCGAGCAGGGAGCCTGCCCTGAGCCAGACAGACCTTGATGCCACGCAGCAGGTATCTCCTGGTACCATATCACCCCCCTATCATTTCCAAGAGACAAAGAGAGGAGACTGTCGCTTCCTCCTGAAAGATAGATGCCTCCAGATTGTAGCCACTCAACAGGTCCACTGAAATTCATCAGTTCTGACTTGAAACGAAAGCTGTAATAAATCTCCCTGTTGAATAGGAGATCAAAGGCAGGTCATTAGAGCTCTTGGATTACCCTGTGAGAGCGCACTTCCATCAACTGCTACGCTGCCAGGTCCCCTGTGTCCAGAATGGCCCTTTCAATGGTGGTGTTTTGACTCTAAAGAAAAGGACAATTTCCCTCTGAAGAGGCCTGGGCTGTGACCTTGTCCTCTGCCCACCTCTCCCCGGCCTGCTTTCAGGGAGTTTGCTCTGCACAGCTCGTGGCCACGTCCCTGGCAGCCCCGGCACTGTGGCCCTGGTGAACGCCGCTGCACGGTGCGGAGGTGACATTGCTCCCACGGGGCAGAGGAGCTCACTGCTGGCCTAGCCCTGAGGGCCACCCATTCCCCACATCATGAGAACCTTCCATGTATTCGTCACAGGCAAGAAAAGTCTTCCCCAGGTTCTGCGGATGATCAGTTGCCCTCCTTTTATCAAAGATAGAGTTCATACAGACCCCGGCAATGCTTAGTGGGACCAAGTGTCTATATTAGCCCTGGCTCTGGAGAGGCATATAAGGATATCATGCTGATTTCCACTCTGACCAAGGTGAGTCTTAGTGAAGGGTTTGCGGACTTGTGCCCACTAGAGATCAGGAGCAATCCCTATCTATCCCTCTTCAAACATTTGCTGGTAGCAGCCTGTGATAGGGCCACAGTTTTCATGGGCAGGACAAGGAAAGTTGCCCCTCTTTCCTAAACCTGTGTGAGCTAACCCCTTCTCTCTGGGGTCCCCTGGCCTTCCTCCTCTCATTTCAACCTCAGTAGTGGTCTCCGTGGTGCCACATCCAAGCTGGCATTTGCTTGTAGGTGCAGGGGAAAATCACGTAGTAGGAGCAAAAGGCAAACAGAGCGCTGGCAGTGACATCCTATCAGACATACAGCTGCTTGTCCATTCTTCCTGGCTCCTTGGTCCTGCCAGGAATTACACTCTCCCAGCCTAACGCTGATTTGGTGAGACAGTTGTTCCTGAGCCAGCTGGAGGGATGCTGGTCAACCCACCTCCCAGCACCAGGGAAATACTGCGCCCCTGTCTGTTTCTCCTAGCCTGTCACTGTTTGCATAGCTCCAGCAGGCCAACATGCGATGGACGTAGCATGAGGGACACCCCTTATGCTTGCCCCAGCCCAGGGAAGTCACGTCTCCATCACCAGGCAGCTGCTTGGAAGGAGGTGTTGAAAAAGCACCTGGCTCTGCAGGTGGCTGGAGTCTATCCACCAGGAGCACTCAGAACTTACCAAAAGGAAAGGGAAAAAAATACAGTCTGGTCAGACGCAGAGCAAAGGGACTGTGATCCCCAAGAAGCCACCAGTGAGTCCTTGGTGTGATGCTCAGATTTGAGGGGATCCCTGTGCACACACATGTGCTTCTGTGTGTACCACAACATGATAAAATCCAGTGACATTTCCAGAGCTGCAGCTCAACAGCTAGAGATGCAATTTGAAAGATCATGTACATTGTTTAATTTCTCTAATGGTGCAAGGTGAGTTGGTCTTTTCCAATGCCCAGGGTGGCACTGATGGATTTTCACCACAACAGGCTGACAAAGACCAGCTGAAGCTCCTCGCCACCGCAGGCTGGACCCACAGCTTGGCTCCAAGCGTGGGTGTTGCAGAGCTGGGCCAGGCTCACAGAGGGGTGGGGTTTATCTCCCTGCAAAATGCATTGCAGGAGACGGAGTGAATTATATTCCTGAGGAGAGATTTTTCCGCTGCTATGGGAACTCAGACCAGGTTTGCTGAGCTTAGCTCTGAATTGAGGGACCATAATAAGCCCATTAGCGTCAGAGGAGTTATCCCGAGCACACAACTCGATCTATGGTACCTAATCTTACAGAGGACTAAACATGGAGAAGATGTAGTGAGTGAGTGGAAGTGAGTGAGAACCTTGGCCATATTGCAGAGAGGAGGATGTGGCTGTGATGTGAAAATACACACTGAAGGGGGAAGCAGGCTCACGTGGGACTTGTTTCACCATTTGAAATGCGTGGGGCTGCCAATCGAGCTTCTCACTGTGCAGCTGCCCTTCTGTCCAGGATGTGGCATCCTGCAATATCACTTTAAAGGGTGTCCGGAGACAGGGTAGATATGACAGGAATGTCACATCACAGGGAGAGTCCCACAGATTGGGTGTCCTGTGATGTGGGGTACCCCAAGATATGGGACAGCCACAACTCTAGGTTTCTTCAGAATACAGTGTTCCCCCCAACATGGGATGTCCAGCATCTGCAAGTGTTGATAGAGGATGCCCTCAGCAGTGTCACTGAGGCTTGCCTTTTATTAGGCTCCAGACCAGCTCCAGAGAAGGGCCAGCAGCTGGAAGGGGCAGGATAGAAAGCAATAAAAAGGGACCCAGTGCTGGAGTTGTGTTATCCCACAAGGGATACAGGCAAAAGAGTCTGGACACACAGCAGGGCTAACAGTTTGGTTTCCTCAGCCTGTAAGGAAGTCACTGTGAAGCCCAAAAACGAGTCCTACCTGTCCTCACCCTCCTGTACTACTGAAGCAGACCCAAGCCAATAACACAAAGCTCTTCGCATCCTACAACCCACCACCCAGTCCCAAGTGCCATCAGCTGCATAGCAATGCTGTTCGCTGCTAAAAAGGAAAAACTCTCTCCTACCCCTGAGGAGAAATGGATGAGTAAGAATGGTTTATTTATTTGGACTTTCAATAAAACCTTGACAGCATCCTGCACTGGGGGATATGAAATCCTACGACCCACTCTGGTTATGCACAAGGACCCCAGAACTTGTGTGTTTAATAGGTCTTCTGAGATGTGGCAGATAGAGGATTATCTGGGTTAGTTGATGAGAGAGGCTGTGAGGAGCTGCAGAGGGATTTCACTGCTAACAGAAACCAGTTTCACTGCAAGGGAAACGTGGTGTTGATAAATGGAAGTTCATGCATGCTACAGGTATCATCTGACCTACTCCTGTGTATTACCAAACTCGCTATGCTCTGTAACCATGCTGGAAGAAGCCCTACCTGTCACTGGACAGCTCAGTAACAGCAGCTGCTGAATGCTCAGGGACAAAACAAACAATGTAAGGTTTGATGTGCAATGGGCTAAATGAATGTAATATTATTACTGCATTAAGTATCAGCTGATGGAGCCCCACTCCAAATTCTCTCCTGGACTCTGGACTGGAAAAAGAGAAAGCAGCACAAATTGGGTCCAGGGAACTGTCCACCTATTTTTAATTGCCAAGGGATCCTTCCAGATCACAGACTTGTAGGGGTGGAAGGGACTTCAAGAGATCATTGGGTCCAACCCCCAATGGGGCTGGGTATCTCAGACATCCCACCCACCTTCCACCTGGCACACAGCCTTCCCCGCAACAAACTATCTTGCTGGCACAAAAGCTCCTGCTTGTCCCACTCTGCCTGGTGGCTGTGAGCAGCCAGCAGAAGATGCTGCTAGAAAACTCCAATCTGATCATCTCCTGCACCCCTGGGGCTCTGAGCTGCGTGATAAACCAGACATTGCTCACTGCAGGGTCTCGGGGTGCAAGAGGGGGCAGGGATCACCACTAAGTATGTAAATATTGCAGTGGCAGAGTTCAACCTTTTAGCATTTATATTCCTTTCCCTAATGCCATCAGTCCCCTCTGAGCCACAGGAACCCTGCATCTATCTAATTGCATTTCATAATGGATTCAGCAAACCATTAATTATCAGATTATATTTTAGGAAACTGCAGATAAAAAGGCTTTATGAAATTTATTCTTAAAGGGACCAGTGTGCTGCAACGAATTTGTTGCATCATCCTGGCACCAAAGAGGCAAGCTTTACTTCAGGTATCTGAATGCATTTTACAAAGCAATGTCCTGTGTGCCACGGGGAACAGCTATCGGCAGTCACTCAGACAGAAATACCTTCATTAACGACAATCCCTTGGTAACTGTATTAAACAACCAAGAAACAAGGGGCCCTGGCTTACAGGCACAGCTCCTTCTCCTTCCTTGGATGTGGCAGCTTTGTCATCTCCTCCCTGAATTAGAGAAAGGGTGGAAGGTCTCAGGGCTGTTGTCTGCTCAGAAGGAGGATGTGGTTGCCCAGCCCGTGCTCTGACCCTTCTTTGTAATGCACAGTCACCTCCGAAGTGTGGATGAGATTAGACTCACTGCACTGCGCCAGGTATTACCTAAATGGCTGCAGAGCCATTTAACCCAATTCCCAAAGAAGACTCTACTCAAGTAGAAGAGCCCAAACAGCATCTCTGCACTAGGGGACTTTTCCAGCTGGCTCAGTGGCAGCAAGATAGTAAAGGGAAGAGAAACAGACAAAACAAAGCAGCCCTTCCTCACCCTGCAGAGTAACTGGCATCTGCAAGAATATCACTGATTCAGCCATAAACTCCCTTTCTTCTACCCTAAATTCTCAGGACAGCTTTTTCTCTGGTTTCACAAGCCCACCCTATCTCAACTTCATTCTAGGCTGCGCTACTCTCCTCCTTTCCACCCTGCTCAGGGCAGTGGAGGACCACACATGAAGAAAACCCATTTCCCATCTTCCTTCCTGCTGCTTTATTTCTCATGAGCTGGGAGGAATGGCTGGTCCCACTCACCCAAGCCGGCAGCTGCTGACTGCAGGGACAGTGAGACTTCCTAGGTCCTTACGAAAGTCTACAAACCTCTCCTGTCCTTGGCCACGCTGTGCTTGCTACATGCCATCCAGACTTGCTTTTCCACAGAAACCATGAATTTCCCAGCTAGAGCACCATTACTAGGTATGGCTCCTGAACTAGTCCAGTGTATACCAGGTGCCACACATGGGCACCCACTGCTCACTCTCCTTTGGTTTCTTCACAAATCAGAGTGACTTTGTCATCAAACAAGTCCTCCATAGTCACTGGCACCAGCTCCAAGCCAGCTTGGCTCACTTGGGATTCGGGCAATGTCACAAAGACTTGAGAGCCAGCAACCTGGGCTTCATCAAAAGAGATGATGTGTTCTGCTGCTCCTTCCTCTGACGTCTGAATCACCTGTGTAGAAGACAAAAATGGAGTGAGACACTTAAAGCATCACTTTCTTTGCAATCGCTTTGCTACACACATCTTTCCTTCTTTCCTGGCCTTGTTCCGACAATAACATTTAGCTTCACACCAGATGACTGCAATTACAATAGGCGTGAGACTAATGGTAAACTCTAAGCCACACACACTAATGATGCAAAAGAGAAAACAGAAGAACAATTTAAATATCTCTCTCCACAAAATTGCTATAATTTAGCTCCATAAGCAGTCATAGACAATAAACACACTATGATTACACACTAGAGGAATGCCAGCTCAGGGGATCTTACACACTACGCTCCCTCATCCAAGGAGCTATTCTCCACTGATGGCTGAGGTCTTAAGAGAAAGTCTGGGTTCAGGCCTAGCATTTGGCCTCCAAGAAAACAGCTATCATCTCATGGGGTATGTCATCTAGCTTTTAATAGCCTCTGAGTAACCAGGCGCCTCTGCGCACACTGTCAGTCCCTCTCCCTCGGCTCCCAAAACACAGTTTACAAATGTGAGTTGCAGCCTGTGAAGAAGGAGGCACGGAGGTAAAGGAAGGGACACTGATGACTGGCATCCAGCTAGGCTGGAGTCTTTGCCCTTCCCCACACAGACTGCAAGTGCTGCAGCATCTGCATCAAGCTCCTTGCCTTCAGCACAGAGCACTCAAACCCTAAAGCACTCTGGGCTTAGGGGCTTATGTACTGGTTCCTTCTAAAAAGGTGCAGTCAGGGAGCAAAAGTGGTGACAGGAACCACAAAGTGGATTTGGGGAAGAACAAGAGGGTTGGAAGGAGTGTATGGATGAATCCAGGGGGCTGCAGCACAGAGCAGTCCTTACCTGCACAATCTGGGCTGTGGTGACTTGGGCCTCTGTGAAGACCACCTTGGGATGCTCAACGCTGTAGTGCCCCTCCAGCTCGCCCTGGGAGGTGAAGAGCTCCCCACAGAGTCCACAGGCAAAGGTGCTCTCTGTCTGCTTGAAGTGCTCACTGGTGACACGGTGCTGCAGGGCCCCTGGGAAGCAGGAGGCAGCTGAGCAGTACAAGTAGCGAACCCTGGGGGCTCTGAGCTTGGGGTGCAATGGTCAGGGTCAGCCCAAGAGCACAGGGAGCTGCAAATGGCCAGGATGTGCATGACTGAAACCTAGCAGGGACTCACTGCATGGTGTGTACCAGTATCCCTTCTCCCTAATACCCCATTGTCTAACACCCTAGACAGGTTGTGGCCCCTTGTTGATGAGGCTTGCAACTTTCCTGTTTCAACCATTACCAACTCATTACCTGCCCCAGGGGTTCTCTTCTCTTTGATAGAGCTATGTAGCTCTGAATAGGTCTTCTCCTTCCTTGCTGTCCAGGTTGCTGTTGGCTGCCCTCTCCAATCTCTCTCAATTTCTTTCTCTTCCCCTGCTATACCACGCACAGGTCTGAGGACCCACCTTTCATAGCACTGTTTGTCGGTTCACTCTGCCTTTGCTGCCTCACTTCACTTTTCCACTTGCCAAAAGGCCCTTTATGTGGTCTCCCCAAGTCCAGGCAAGTCCTTCTCTGTTCTTTCTGGTGCAAGCCTCCCTTTTTTCCAGTCTCCTTCTAGTTCTATCCTCCACATACTCCGGTGCTCAGGGTTCAGTTCCTTGTTCCTCTGTGCTGATGTCTCTTCACCTGCACTTAGCTCTCTTCTCTGCTGTAACATGCAAACCCAGATTCCCCCCCCTTGACTACAGCACTTTCAGAAACTTAAAAAAAGTGTGCCAACCTCACCAAAACCAGTGCTTTTCCAGTGCATCCATATCTTCTGTTTCTTCACACTCAGAGTCTGACATCCTTACCATGTCCATCTTCACTCCACTGCTCGTGGCTTATACATCACTCACTGATAGGAGCAGTCACTGCTCTGTACAGTACAAAGCACTGTTGGACACTCCTGGGCCACAAGATAATGTGAATAACAGCAAAAGTAACACAACTGAGTGCCTGCACTTCACGTGGACCTGCAGGAGAGCCAGCGTAGGGAAGAGTTCCTTGCATATCTCACACTCATGGAGCTTCACATCTGCAAACAAGACCATGAAGAGAAAAGTGTGCACCCAATGTCTTCTACAAGAAAGAGTGCTTCTGGAGAAGAGTTTTGTTAATAGTTTAGCAACACCACATCCACATATAGACACAGGGGGAATCTTCGGAGATAATGCTGGAAAAGGAGAGGCCAACATCAAGTGAACTGCAAGAGGCTGAGATGAGACTAGCCCCCTGATATGGGATATAAAGAATTTACTGTACTTTGCAAGTAAATGGAATGCACAAACTTATCCTGTAAAAGTCTCCCAGAAGTCACCACATGTTTTTGCTGGCTAACAGACTGTTACCAGTGTGCTCTGCTTTGACGTGCTTTCCGTGAGCAGCAGTGCTGGCGAAGGTTTTGTCACAGGAGCTGAGCTGCAGTGAGGAGAACTTAGAGGATCGGTGATTCTGAGCTGCAAAGACATCAGGGTGGTGGGTCCGGTTGTGATACCATAAACCTGACAACTGCTGCAATGATAAGGATCAAATCATGGTTACAATCCAAAGCTGCTCCAGGGGTATTGTGACAGCAAGAAGCTGTGCACAGAAAGCAGCAGCAAGAATGGGATGGTGCTCAACAATTGCAAGACACCAGCCAGACCTGCGCATCCTCCCATTGGACAGCAGCTAACACCACATTTCTGCTTCTTCATTATCCCTGAAGAGCTGAATACTGCTGAATATCTTATCCTCATTTCACTCACTGCATGTCCCCTTTTGACTTAAATTTCTGGTCCCTTGTAGCAATTTGCTCCCACACACACTCCCACTGAGGTATGCCACTTGGCACATGAATATTTTTATTCCTGTAGTTCTTGGCTGCTAGAAATTGAGGTGAAAAGGATTCATAAGGGTCTGGACAGACAGGTACACAGCCCTCCTCAGTCATGGCCTATCTGCCTCCACGGATCTGCTTTTTCCCTATGGTATCTGTCTCCTCTGTGCAATTTATCCCTCTATTGACCACAGACTACTGCCCTGCTGCGCTCAGTGCATGTGCCCAGGGGAGATGTCCTGGCACCATAGCAGACAACAACAATTTCCTGCACGTGAGACCAAACCCTTGCTGTACCAGCTCACCTGGTAGGCTTTATTACAGATCTCACAGCTAAAGGGCTTTCCTCCGACATGGGTCACCATGTGGCGCTCCAGAAGGGATGGGGCACTGAACACTTTAGCACAGGTGGGGCAAGGATGGTACTCCTGGGAGTGGACTTTGTGGACATGTTTGCGGTGCTCCTGCAGGGTAGCAAAGCTCATCCGGCACTTTTTGCAGTCATAGGGATCTTCTATGTCTGGTGCCCAGGGATACAACAAAAACACCGGAGACAAAGCAAGGAAAACAGAAATTGAGAGGAGAATTCACAGAGGGAGGAAAGAGAAGGAAAAGTAGTGCTTGTTACTTCTTAAGTGAAAAATAATACCTAGGTTTCAGACTACACGTTGTTGTGGTTTAGCCCGGCTGGCAGTCAAACACCACACAGCCGGTTCGCTCACCCTCCCCCCTCCCTCTCCGGGATGGGGGAGAGAAACGGGAAAGTGAAGTCTGTGAGTTGAGATAAAGACAGTTTATTAAGACAGGGAAAAGAATAACTCCCCCCCCACCCCGGCTAGCCACCCGTATATATTGTTCAGCATGACGTCAGATGGTATGGAATATCCCTTTGGCCAGTTTGGGTCAGCTGTCCTGGGTCTGTCCCCTCCCAGCTCCCGCTGCATCCCTAGCCTGCCCGCCAGCAGGACAGAGCGAGAAGCTGAAAAGTCCTTGGCTTGGTGCAAGCACTGCTCCACAACAATTAAAACATCAGCATGTTATCAGCGCTCTTCTCATTCTAATCCAAAACATAGCACCCTGCCAGCTACTAGGAGGAAAATTAACTCTGTCCTACCTGAAACCAGGACAACGTCGCTACTGCCACTCACAGGTTCCCATGGTGGATTCATGTTGGCCTGTGGTCTGTTGGAAGCCACCCCAACATTTCCTTTGGAATAATCCTACCTACAGCATCAAACCACTAAATGGTCTTGCTTTTCTTGGAAGGAAATCCCACCAAGAGACACCCAGCCAGCCTGTGGACACTAATAACACCCACATAAGTGGCAGGGACAGGTCTGCCAAGACCCCGCAGAAGCTGTGCCTCACAGGTTGGGCTGCCCAAGCCAGGGAGATGGCCAGTCACACTCACTGTGAAAGGTCCGGAGGTGGATGGAGAGCCCATTGGCTTGGCGAAAGCCTTTCCCACACTCCCAGCAGACATACGGCTTGTCCCCCGTGTGGGTCCGGACGTGGCGTGAGAGCTCGATGGACTGGGCGAACACAGCGTCACAGTACTGGCACGCGTACATCTTTCCTGCAGGGACACCCAAGGTGAAAATCTGTGCCTAATGGGGGACAGGACCTCTGCCAGGACAATGCCTAATTTCAGGGGAGAGGAAAAAGACTGTAGACTGCACAGGCTTTCCTGGGGTAGCCAGATCAACTCAATATCAGGTCAAAAAGGTCCTAGCAGCCCTGGAGAAAACCACACCTGCACAGGGAGTATTAAATTACTAGAGAACTCAAGCATCTGGAGGTATTACACACTGGCATGTCTCATGTTCAAAATGAGTTGCCCAACTGCATCACATCCATGCAACACCGTAATGCCTGGGCATATTTATTACAGTGATGCATCCACTGCACCCGTGAGCTGAAAGAGGCATGTCTGAGCCCTGTCTGTGGAAGGGGCCGAGTGCCAGGGCAGGAGAAGCACTGACATGAAACACTATGTGAAATTCAGTCAGAGGGACAAATGGGAAAGAGCAGGTGAACCAGACAGAGGCAGCCACGTCAGCTGTTTAGATCTGAAGGGACAGAGCAGTAGTAAAACACGGAAAGCAGAGAAAGAGGGAAATCCCCTTAACAGAGGGCAAGCTTCTGACTGGGTGGCTAGTAGGAGAACCTGGAAGAGGGGGATGGAGCAGTAGCAGAGCTGGGAATGAGCAGGGACACCAGCCAAAAACATGCAGGTGAAGGAGCTAGGAGAACGGCCTGCGGCCCAGGGCTCTCCCAAAAGATGGAGAAAGAGGCCAGCAGCTAGAAGACAGATGGAGAAGCAGGGCAGAAAGGGGTGGATGGAGCATGCTGAGCCTCATGCCCCTGGGGACGGGCTCCTGTGGGGAAGGCTCACCCTCAGAGTGCTTCTTCTTGTTATGGTAGGCTAGGGCCGAGGCCTGCATAAAGGTCATCAGGCAGTGCTTGCACATGAAGGGCCGGTCCCCTGTGTGCAGCCGCAGGTGGTTCTTCAGCGTGGAGTTGGCCGCAAACGTGGCCCCGCACTCCTCACAGGAGAAGGGCTTCTCGTCAAAATGCTCCGTCAGCTTGTGGTACTGCATCCCTGGGGACATGGGCAGGACAGCAGGGCAGCACTGGTGCCCAGCACAGGAACCCAGTGACAGCTTCTGACAGCCAGGCACCTCCCGCAGCTTCATCCCAGCCCACCTGGGCACCACAAGCTGGCCACAATGAGGGCAAAGAGACTTAACTCCTCTTATTGGTCCTGCTGTGCCAGCTGCAGAATTGGAACAGCTCAGTTATTTTTGGAGGCTTTTAAATTTGCCAGTAGCCCCACTTTTCCTTGATGAGCCAAGTGGAAAACCAATTAGGGAAGAACTAATCAGAAAGTAGTTGTGCTCAGTGGAAAGGAGAAACAAGCAGAGCTGCATTTCCCACACGTGGCACTCGCAGAGCTGCAGCGTGGAGGAGACTTCAGACTATCACTTTATTATATTGTTCAGGCTTCTTCACAGTGTGCGCACAGGGCCCCAGAATAAACCCCCCCCCCTTTTCCCACCCTGTTATCACCAACCCTACCTGAGGCATGAGCAAACTCTCGGCCACAGATGTCACATGCCACAGGGAGCCGCCTCGTCTTCTTCTTGGCTACCCCCACTGCTCCATGGACCTCCAGCTGATGTTTCTCCAGCTCCTTCTTTGTGGATTTGACTTCAGTGCACTCCTTACACTGGATTTGCTTTCCTCTGGCCACCCGACAACGTTTCATGTGCACCTTTAGGCGGCAGTAGAAGTGGAAGCTCTTGTCACAAGCTTTGCAGATAAAACTCTTCTTGGAAGAAGCTTTCTCTCGTGGTTCCTTTGGTTCCTTGGTCCCAGCACCTCCTGCCCTGTCCTCTTCTTTGTCCAGAGCTTCAACTTGGGACTCACTGTTCACCTTCCACTTCCTGATCCCAGGTTCCCCTCCACTTCCTTCTGTCAAGAGCCCTGTGTACAAAACTCCTGTTTCAGTGGTGACCAGCAGGACTGAACACCAGCCCCCTGGTTCCCCATCTCCTGAATTCTCCCATGCAGGGAGTCACCCCTACGCAGTAGGAATGGGCATGAATCAGTGGACACACTGAGACACCACAATGGTGGCACATGGCTCTGCCCAAAAGCAGTCGTGGCAATGCATGGTACAAGGCACGAAGGAGCAGTCCCTTAACTTTTCCACCCACACATACCAGGGGCGGGATTAGGTGACAAGAGCAACATCCAGATTTTCCAAAAGAGCTTGCTCCTCACCTGGTGAGAACGGGAACAATTGTTGCTTCTAAGAGTCTGCCTCTTGCTCAAACACGTGAAGTTATGGCCGTGATTAAATGTTTGAAGATCTGAGTGTCTGATGATACTGCCTCACTAACTCTGCCACTGAGAGTGGATATACAGCCATTAATTACAAGAAACCTCAGGAACACTTCCCAAACACAAACTCTTTGAAAGAGAACACAGTCTTGCTACAACCTTTTTGAATCTTCTGGTTAGGGCCCTGAGGTATTTTAAATCACTCATTACATTCACTTCTTACACACTCTAATGCTTTTCTGAGTCCCTGTAACACCATCATCTCAGAAAGCAAAAGCTGGAAAAAACTCACCTAGGATCTCAGTCTACAGAAAAGACCCACAAGGAATACACATATGGAAGAAATCAAAATACAAACAGATATATTTGGCTTCTTTGTTATAATGAGCACCATGCGATTGTGTGGCCACGGAAACCACTGCAGACTTCTTTTGCCAATGCACAGGAAATTCACCCTGTATTTGGAAAACTTCATTTCTGCCTTCCTCACTATGGGAAGAGCTCAGAAGAGTTTTCTCCCCGCACGGTGATATCACCCCAAATTTCCAACCAACTAGAAACCAGCTGACATAATTCCAATGCACACTGATTCAGAAATCTGAAGACGTCAAGCAGTGACCCACTAACCCCTGAATATATCAAGGGAGAAAAACAGACTGTAAGATTGTTTTCCAGTTTGCCCTCTGTCAAAACAGCACTACGCACCCTTCACCTCCAATGTCTCTTCCAACATTCCTGTGACCAACACTGTCAGTTTTTCTGATCTAAGCAAATAAGAATCTTTAAACCTCCCAGAAATGTTGAGCGTTGAAAAGAGATGAATGTACATGAAGATATGAGTTTTAAGGAAACCAGAACTGGATATGTCTAGAAGTGCTACGGCAGCAGGAGTGTAACCTGTGTCAGACTGAGGCAAACAAGAGTTTTGCCACAGACTCCAGTGGGCTACAAGCCAGCCCCTGGCCTGGCCCTCCTCTTATGCCTGTGATGCATTGTTCAGGATTACAAGGGATGTCAGCATGGTAAAGCTGTATGAAGCACCTCATGACAAGTGACTTCAGGGTCACACCAATCTTCAAGACACCCTCTTACCTTTTAGGGTGCGTGACCTTACAGGAATGTAGCGTGCCAGAACCAAAACTGCCTTGGCCATGCCCCTGGCAGACCCTTTGGGGAGCTCACAGATCTGGAGGGTCTGTGTACATCAGCAATGCCTGAGACAGGAACTGCTGACTGTGCAGTCCTCTGGGACTCTGACACTTTTCTCTTTGTGCTCTCTGGTGGCAAAGACATTCAGCACTGGAAGAAAAATCCTGCTGTTAATTATGGCGTATTTCACAGTGAATTCTCTTTCTCTTTCATAAGTGGTCTGCTGAGTTTGTCATTCTGGTGGCTGACTGGAGTACATGACTCCAGAAGCAAAGACCCTCTTGATGTATGACCATTCTGTCTCCCACTTCTTAGCTTAAGCTAGAAGAAAAACCCGCCTACATTTTGCATGTGCCAGGGAGCACATGAAGGTCATTCAAATGTTTGCTGACATGCATGAAGCCATGGACAAAACTTATACAGGAGAGCAGGAATTTGACTTGCAGACCCTCCAATTTAACAATTGCAATGGTTGACTCAGGCCTAAGTTAAATGCCAACTGTCTTTTTTAAACACAGCATTATGCAGACAAAAACCCTTTTGTCTGGAGTTCTTGACACATCTGAGATTTGAAAATTATGCATATTTTTACAAACAAAATCTCCCAAGAAGTGACTCTACAGAGACCTGGAAAGCAGCTATCTAGTGAAGAGATTGTGGAGTTGGCTGGAACAGACAAACTTTGTCCTTTTAAGCACCAGCTGCCAATAGTAAAAGCAACCCAGCTACAGAACAGACCTGAGGAAAAAACCAATAGACTTCGTATTGTACCTCCATCAGAGGAGCCAACCTATTACTTTGATGATGCTGAGTGCGGCATCAAAGGATGAATCTTCCTCCACAGGAAGTCCTGGTGCTTGTCAAGTGGTTCAGCTCACCTACATTAGGTATCAGAAATATCTTTTCTTTCTCTCTGTGATAGAGATGTAAGAAAACCCATAGCTTTCAAATGGAAATGCAAACTGCATGTGTCTCCATGGGGCACATATGTTCTTCAGAAATGTGAGATTTCCCCCATTTTTAGTGGAAGCTCACATCTCTCAAACATGAGGCTCTCAGTTGTCATTCATATTTCATGCTACAAGCCACATGGCTATTGATCCGTAACTGCAATCTGCAACATTCAGGGCTGGTAAGCTGTGATACCAGAGTTAAGGAGACTAGTGTAAAAACTAAGATAAGGAAGTTCATTGTAAAGATCCATAGAATGTCAAAGAAAGACTGGTGACTGGCAACTCTTCTCTGATTGATTCATACAGAAACGTTTTTGCCAAATAAATAGCATTTTTCCAGGGCTCTTATTTTTCATGTTGCTTCTTGCTTGATTTTGTCTCAACCTCTCCTTGGCTTGAAGCCCTGCAAAGACACTTAGTAACAGCAGTCTGCTCTCTTTAATGTCAGGGCCAGAGAAGTAGGCATTTGCGGGAGTGATTCAGCTGACTCCCCTCTGCAAGACATCAAACAGCTAAGGTGGTCTGCATGTTCAAAGACATGTGCAATTTTTCTTGGCTTACATCCTCTAGAATGTTAGGAAGAAATTCTTCACTCAGAAAGTGGCGAGGCACTGCACAGGTTTCCCAGAGAGGCTGTGGATGCCCCATCCCTGGAGTTGTTCAAGACCAGGTTGGACAAGGCCCTGGGCAACCTGATCTAGGGGTGACATCCCTGCCCATGACAGGGGGTTTGGAACTGGATGATCTTTAAGGTCCCTTCCAACCCAAGCCTTTCTATGATTTTATGATCTCATGGTTAGATAGGGTCAAGAGAAGTGAAGCAGGTGACCAGAGCTTCAGCGGGGAACAGAGAAGGAATGGCAGGTAAGAAGGAATCAACTTTACTCTGGAAATTTTCATCAGAGCCATGACCAGGCAAGAAAGCCAACTGGATTGGCAGCAGCTCTTCTGGCATTGGAAGAGGGAACCTAAATCTGAACTGAGCATGAATAATGGATCTACAGTATAGGACGTCTCTTGGGAGACCATTAAGGCTAATGAAGTCAATACGGAGGAGGAAGTTGAGGAAGAGGAGCAGAGCATGCGACCTTCTGAGCCCTATGGCTGGAGCAGTAAGCCCAGTCCTTGATTTCTTGTATGCATGCACTGCTCCGAGCCACCCAATCCCATCTACCACCCTAATAACCTTTCCCTATTGCTCAAGAATGAGGCAAGCTAATGAATGGCTACTCTCTCTCTACCCTTTCCTGGCACAGAGGGAATATTTCCTTTGTTTGTTAGTGACAAACATGAAACAATGGCAAGTGTCAAAGCCAGGAGGCTTATGTTCATTCATAAAGACCAATCATGGCTCTGACTTAAATTTTCAAACCAACCAATTACACTTCCTACCCCTAAAAAAAAAAAAAAAGACAAGACTTTAATAAAAGACATTTACTCTAACTAGCAAGCGGTCTGTGAGTGTTCTCAGACTGCACCGTAAGCTATGCAGCTCTAACACCACAAGTAAATAGGGATGGACTGAGCTGAACTGGTGTCTGTGCTTGGATAAAAAACACACCATGTACATCCATCAGACTATGCAGCCCCAAAAATATGTACCTGGATGAACTGGGAAACATGATGCCATAAAAATGTGTGAGAAAACAGAATAAGCAAGTCACATCTGCATTCAAGAGAATGCAAACCTGCAGTTACTTTTCTAGTTCTCTTATCTTTTCCATTTAAGCTCCAAATCCTGTTAAGCATCCTTCCTTCAAATGACGGATGCAGAGACACAATTCAGCTCAGCCGGAAAGCATCCCACAGCTCAGGGCAGGGTCTCACACATGGTTATTCCAATACATTTGTGTCTGGAGTTCAGGAAATTACCTTTGCCAAACTGGTACAGTATGTAACATTTCCCTACTGCTGTGGGACTCTCCTAGGGGATCATTTGCTTCGCAAAGTGTATATATAGCAAAAACAAATTAAGGCACGGTGAGACAATTAACTCAGAAAATAGTCTGGGGCTATGAACTGCACCATCACTGTCATCCTTTCACAAGATAAGTACACTCAGATGTGAGCTTTTCACAATCAGCCTGTGAAGTATCCACACATATACAAAGTCAACAGATTATAATGCAAGTCCAAATTCATACAGATCCAACAGTATGCAACAAGAAGAATCAAAGAAATCCCACAGGTATGGATAAAAATTCTGAGAAATAGTCTAACATAGATACAATTTAAATGAGTTGCTTAAATGTCTCCAGAGCAAAGGCTAGCATGGAGAATTGCAAGCACACTTAAAGAATACCAGTATGGGGTCAGTTAGTCTCCACAGCTCTCAGAAGCAGACACATTTGTCTGATGCACTTTAGCAGCTGGAGAAATTTGCACTCCAAGGCATTTATAGAGAGATCACCCCTGGGAATTCTCCTGCAAGTACAACCCCAACATTAGAGAGCAGTTCTGTGAAACAATCTCAGACCACCAGGATACTAAGGTCCTCTACAACTCAAACTGCCCAAAAACTCCCAGTACTGTTTGTAAACGACCACAGAAGGACGAAAGCCTGTGCATTTCTTACCCACATGCCCTAGCTCCTGCATCACTGGCTGCAGGTCTGGGAAAGACTCATGGACATTGCACAGCAGCTGACAGATCTTGATGGCCAGGACAGACTTCTCCTGTGCTGTACTCAGAGCTGCTTTCAAGGAGGCCTCTCAACTTTCCTTCTGAGCAGAAATACTCAGTAGCTACAGAAGTAAGAAGAAGAAAACATCACATGGCAGAAATTTTGGGCTGTCAAGGGATGGGATGGTCTGGGAGTGAGGGCATGTTCACTTTTTCTGTTTCATCTTTTCTGCTGGGAACCTGCTCTGAGAAACCAGAAAAAAATCTTTCCAAACAAGTCTTCGCCCTTCCACTGATAGATGTGCATGAGCTAAAAGAATTTCAGGATTAAACCAAGTTACAATAAATTCATTCTCAGACTTTCTGATTTAGTATTAGCTTACTTAAAACTACCTCTCCATGGAAACAGAGGTTCCTCAATGCCTTACAGAATTACAAATTTACTCAACTTGTAAATCTGTCTTTCATACACAACTTACCCTGGGCTTTTCTCTCCCTTCCCAATCCAAATCATCTTCAGCCAGCCACTGCAAGGAGAGCTAAAGAGAGAATCTGTGTATGCCATTATGCACCTTACACTTCCAGATCTCCAACAGCAGCTAAACAGGGCAGGAATGAGCAACCACAGGTTGCTTCATGGAGAAAGCTCTCAGCTACTTACTAATGAATAGAGACCATTTATTTTGTCAAAGGGCAAACAGGCAAGGTACAACGGTGATACAGAATCACAGCATCCTCAGTGCATTTTCTAGGAGTGTTTCATTATCATATTAGATAAAGCCCTCAGACAACGTACTCAAAGGGAAACCTTTTCAATCCACTGGCAGTTCTGCCTTCTCTAAGACTTCAACACCCATCCTGAACAGAAGCGATTTTTCTGTGTCTGCATATCCACATTTTTATCAACTGAAGAGCTCACTGGCAATTTATTTCACCTAGAACCTCCTGCAGATTTATATAAAACACGCAGTATGCTCTCACTTCAGCAGAAGGATGCCTCCAACTTTGAATGCCTTGCCTAAGTAACATCCCGTGATTTCAGTGCATGCTAGGGCAGATTCTGAGCCCCAAATTGTGCTAGCTCCAAAGGCAGCTGGGGTACACACTGCATCATCCCCTCATACCTCTTTCACTGCTTCTGTGAGTCCTGCTTCCCCCTGGTGCCAAGCCCTCCAAGTCCGCTCTCTGCCTAATGGCCTCCGAGATCAACTTGCTGTGCCGCAGGATGATCTCAATGGCTGTGCTTTCACTGGTGGCCACTGAAGAGGAAAATAAAAAATAAAGGTATTTACAAATACAAAACCCAAGGAGAACCTAAAGGCCTAAGCTTTTTTAGCTAAAGGTGAGCTGTTAACAGCAAGAGTCCCTTCTTTGCAGGGCAAGAAACACTCCAGACAAATTTTGGTTGAGCTAATTGCAGCGCAGACATCCGGCATCAAACCCAGCAGAAATCTAGTAGACCTCACTTCTCAGTGTTTGTCCAACTTTGGGTGAAAAGATCAGGTTTTCCAAAGCACGTTACTAATAAGACGCTAACAATCTCAAAAAGCAGGCATGATTGTCCCAAAATGCAGAATTTCCTCCCTCCCCTAATTCTATTCATCCCATTTTGACTTTTTGCAGAGAAACAGGCATCTCTAGGCACTATTTGCCTCATCCAAGGACACAACATAACAAGGAGTCACATGTATCATGCCCCAGAAGTGCTGATTTCTCTGCACTGTGCACAGAGGGGATGAAGGAGAGGAGTTCATGTGGAGGCAGCTACCCCACAGATGTGTGCCCATGAGCAGGTGAACCCCATCTCCGTGTAGCAACCCAGAGGGATGGCATGTACAGCCTCCCTCCCATTCACCCCAGGCCCATTAACATGAGTGTTCCTTACACTCGCATGAGTTTTTGGCAGCTACTTGGGGGGAAAAGCACAGGTTGTGTTTTCAAGCACAAAAATGCAATTAGATTCCCACAGCTGGCGGGGAAATTCAGAGCCACGGGTCAAGGCTCTGGGGAGGACAGAGGGAGAGGCTGCACCCAGACCTCCAATTCGACCTATGTTTTCAGGCTGATGGGCCTTCAGCTGGTTTTTAGCACAGGGTGGCAGCAAGCTCTCAAGAGGTTTGGTCACGACAAAACCTTATGATCCTTGTAACACACAAAGCTGAAAGCAAAGCAATCACATTTGTGGAAGTGCTTTTCCAGTCTCTAACCATTTGACTGTTTCACAAAAGGCATTAGTCTTCCAGAGACATGCTGGAAAAAAAGTATTTCCAGATGCCAAAGAAGGGAGTGTGAAAGGGTCTGTGAAACCTACAGCTGGTGAGAGGAAGAGGAGTTAGAAAGGACCTTTTGCCAGCAGTGGGAGATGCCCAAGAAGAGCATGGAGGAGACCAAGGCCTTTACCTGACTAGAAGAAAAATTCCGCGCCTGGTTCTTTCTGGATCTCCTCCATGAGGATGTTCAGCAGGAACTTGGCCACTCACACAGCCAGCAGCAGCTGCCAAACTGCAGACACCAACAGAGACTGCTCCTCAAGTGCCGCGGACACAAGCGAGACAAAACCACCTGAGCCAGTCTCACGCTTCACAATTAGTTCCATCACCTTTGAAAGGCCAGCAGTCAGGTGCTACTGAGGGACCCTGTCCATCTGCCCAGCACCACACCAGTCAAGACCATGGCTTTCCCCAGACCCAGCGTTCCCTACCTCCTGCCCCGGTGGAGACCTGGCTCACAATACAACTCAAGAGATGACTGCTTCAAAGCCCAGCCATTTGCCAGAACACATCAGATATTTCCTTGTCTCACTCTGAACCTGAGCATCTCTCCTCAAGTCCCCAAATGAGCCATTCTTCCTTGCTGATTTTCATCTTCAAGCCCATTACCTGCTTTGCTCCCATTATGAAATGCTAAGGAATCTTCAAACTGAGTCCTGCTGAGGACTGCACCAAACCCAGCCGTGACAGCTTGTGAATCAAGTCCTCATGACATCTTGCTCCCAGACAGGGATAAAAGCTCAGTGTCTGCTTGCACATGCACACAGGAGACTGCTTACCTCTCTCTCAGCAGGAGCTAGGCTCTGTGCAGCAGAGATCCCCTGCAGCAATGTCTGAGGGTCTGCAAGGAGCTCCACCAAGCTTTCTTGGTACCGTCTCAACAGTTTGGCTCCATAATCCTCTGGGCTCCATTTGACTGAATGCAAGTGAATGAATAAGAACAGCTCAACGGCAGCATTTTCCCAAAGGGCTTCAGAGCTAAAGGGGAACTGAAGACACCAAGGCAGCCAGTTCTTGCTATGTCACTAAAGTAGCCTTACTTTCAGGACCCTTGGTATCACCTTCATGAAGAGGATAAACACGACAGAAGTTATCAACACCAGTCTGTATCATTCAGCTGCTGCAGACTGAAGCACACAGAGAGGCTCCTCAGAGGAGGTGGCTACAAGAATGCTGCAGACCAAGCCTGAGATGTCTCACTAGCAAGCTTTGTACTGGGAACACTAAGCCAGCCAAGGTGGTTTGCTGGCAGAGCCCTGGAAATGAAACAGGGTGTTGCACTAGTCAGCCATGTCACAGCAATGCCACAGGTACTCCAGACTTTTGAGTCAGGAGCTATCACTCATTCAAAACTTCTCCAAATCAAACAAAAGACAATGCAGAATATCCTGTGCACACACCTACAGAAACAGATACTTGGCACCCTAAAGAGAAACAAATTGTCTTCCAAGTCCTGGTCTCAGGAGAGAGAAGAAAGAGAGAAGAGAAGAGGGAAGAAGAAAGTCTTTAGTTTTCAAGTAGAGTAGGTAAATGTGTGGTCTTGTATGTGAAGACAACACCTCAAGATGTTTTTCAATCTCTTCCGATGCCTTGGCAGCAAGGAGATGCCATTACTAACTCTTAATTGTGGTTTCATCTAAAGAGGTTTTAAAGTGAGAATCTTTGATCCACTCAGCCTTGATCAGTTACTCACAAGGCACTATTTGGGAGGAAAGTTGTGAAAAACACACAGCTTGGTGAAAAGGAAATACAGTCCTTGGGTCCAAGGAGACACACAGTGTCAGGTAGGAAGAGAAAGCTCTCCAAGGTGGTGAAGGAGGCAGTGGAGACTGTGGAATAATCAAGGGATGATTTTGAGCTAGTATGAATAACTCCTTGGAAAAAGACTGAGTGGAGACAATCTTGGTGAAGCTAAGGGAAACTCATTAAGCACATTAGTGCATTAAGGTTTAGGCATGACTTGTATATGTCCCATATGGATCAGGGAGTGGTGTACAAATAAAAATATTTTTCCCCTTATCCTATCAAAATGTTTCTGATTTTATTAAAAAGACCTGAGTTGTCACGAATGCATTCTCAGCTCCACCGTCATACCAAGGTGAGCTCCATAACCAGAGCATATTCTCCACTGGTCCTGTCTCTTAGCACTACATTACAAGACAGGCAAGGGCTACCATTAACAGCTCAGATCATTCCCTCCCTCTTCATTTTCATGATAAGAAACATTTGTGCTTCTGTTTGTTCAAGCTGCAATTTGAGGAGATTCAACTCTATGTAATTAAGCAATGCCCCTCCTCAGAATGGGTATTACCACTAGATAATTAACCACATTGGGAGTCTGGTGTTTCAAGAAAGTAATCGTGCTTAACAAATGACAAAGCAAACTGCCTGTCAGGAATGTTTGCTACAGAAGAAGTTATCAGCATTATGAGTGCAGTTTTGCTTTCTATTAAACAATCATTTGTGTTTCACTGCATACTAATTTAGCTTTTAATTTTCAAGTGACTTCAGAGCCAGGGAAATTTGCCACTCTATCTGAATTGCTCAGACTTGTGCCTAAACCCACCCCAATGTGAAAGGCTGAGGACTCCAAGTCCCGGCACCACCGGCAGGCAACAAAAAAACAAACCAAAACAACAAAAAAAACCCACCAGAAATAAGGGGACTAGCTGTCCATGATAAAGATGTCTAATGGGGACACTAAGTGTGGGACACCCATAAGCACACTGCTCCAGCCAGGAGACCACAAGTTAATAATCATGATCTGCAGAAACACTACCTGGATCTAGGGAAGGACCAAAGCCCAACTAAGTTTCCCTGGCACTGAGCAGATTAAAGCCTCAGAACCGCATCATCACTTTTAACATTAATGGAAATTACAGGGCAAGAGGCTAATTGAGCAAAAGTTACTCATCTCTCTAGTAGTTCCCACAGGAGGTCAAAATGGTGATGATAAGATAACCCTCAGAAATCACGTTCATATGTCAAAAGATAAGATCTGGAAAAGCCCACAATCTCCGTCAACCACAAAGAAATTCAAAAAGACAGCAGCCAGGTAGGTCATTGCCTACATTCAGTGTCAAGACATCTGTCAGTTTGAGGAAGTTTTAGATACCTGCTTTCAAAGCCAGCCAACATCTGTACCATGAGTTAATGCTGCCAATGGACCAGATTTTGGCAAAGATGCTTTCCCTTGTGAAGAGTTTATTATGTGAAAATTGTTTTGTTTATTATGGAGAAACACACTGCTGCATTTAAGTGACTCAAACACAAAAAAGTAACTTGACACTAGCAGGAAGAGTTCTCCTGTTTTCCAGATACGATAGCCTAGTTTCAGTGTCAAACTCAAGGAAGGACAGCAACAGGCTTCTGCCCAACATTGCTCATTTCATTGCAAAGCAGCAGGCTTCTTTCTGGCAGTCCTCTTAGTCCAGTGTTCCAAATCTGAATTTTGTCCGAATAAAATGGCCATCTCATTCCCTGATAAGAAATTAAGATTATAAGAGCACACTCAAGTATATACAAGCAACCAGACTTCCTGGCAATTCCCTCAACCAAGACCCATATATCTGAACGTAGTGCACCCATCATACCTTTGTCAGAGACATTTGAAGCTACCACCAAGTTGTCTAGCAGAAGGTGGAGACCAGGGAATGATGCCTTCACAGCCCCCAGAAGTTTGACCAAACTTTCAGCTTTCAGGGTTTTCTCTTCTTCCACCTTCTTGAGCAGATTGTGGATGGCTTCCCTCTGAGAGCTACCTTCACAACAGTCCAAAACTGCCTGTGACAAAGAAACAGAAAAGAAACTGCGAGTGCTTCCTACAAACTCTTAGACCTGAATAGCTCTAATGAAACAGGGACAGTATCACAGTGCTAAGTACAGCAACAAATCAAATTAAGAGAAGCAGTGAATATGGATTAACTGGGAGATGTTACAGGATGCTAGTTACAGGAGCATTTAAACACATCCCGAAATATCAGAACACAAACCAGCAGCACGCCTAGGTAGTCCCATGGAATGGCATCCTGCCTCAGAAGTGGCATGGCCAGGAGGACTAGAGAAGTGGCTGTGGCGCTTAGGGATGTGGCTCAGTGTTAGGCTGATGGTTGGAGTTGATCTTAAGGGTCTCTTCCAACCTAAATGAGTCTATGACTAAGTAATTATCCGCTTGTACGTGGCACTGGTGAGACTGCATCTTGAATACTGTGTTCAGTTTTGGGCCCTTCTCTACAAGGGCATCAAGTTGCTCCAGAGTGTGCAGAGAAGAGCAACAAAGCTCATGAAGGGACTAGAGAACAAGAGATAAGAGGGGTGGCTGAGGGCACCAGGTCCATGCTGCGCAAAGGGAAATCACACTGTGAGGCTACCCCATCGCTTGGCAAACCACGTGGAAAGACAGTGCCTTGCAGACACATATATACACTCCTCACCCACAAAGTCTTCCTTCTCACGGATTTGTTACCCGCTTCTCTGAAGTGGTCAGGAATCCCTCTTCTGCTGCCTCCAGGAACTCTATGATAGGGCTCAGCTGTGTCATGCTCTGGATCAGCTCCTCCCTGCATCCCAGCAAACGAGCAGTCAGCATCTTTCCCTCTTTCGCGCTCTCTGGGGGAAAAAGGATTCAGAAGTACAAGAGAAGAAACAAGTCAGTCTGAAGGGACTGACAGGCTCCTGAAGCGAGTGAGACTTTGTGTAAGATCTAAGTGAATAGCAAAGGTCATCCCAAGCACAAGCAGCAGAGAGAAACCACTTTACGATTCTCTTTAAACTCTGTGAAAGGAAAACATCTCATTTATCTAACAGGGCACAAAGCCATAAAGCAAGCTGGAGGTTAACACCAGGTTTGCAAAGCCACTACTTTGTGTCAGACTCCACTAAGAAAGGAGCTTTCAGTCCTGAGGTTCAGCTGTGCTCTGGCCCATGTTGGCTTTGCAGCCATCAATCCAACCCTCCAGACAACAATGGGGAGAGCCCTGCGCTGCCCGCAACCCGCTGCTGTGGAACAGAAACACTCCAGGATCTTGGCCAGCACGCAATAAGCCTCCTGTATCTGAGTAAGGATACAAGGATTGAACAAATGCTGGAGCACTGCAGCCTGCCAGAGGGATGTGACCAGGTTTCTGAAGGTGCTTTGCCTGTATGGTTACCCACTCACTTTGCCAGAACTGTGCCCAGTTCTCTACCTGTTTGCTGCAGGGCTTCTCCACTGTCCTGTTCCTTCTCCAGCAAGGCTGCTCTCAGCTTGGGATTCACATCTTGAAACAGCTTCAGTAAGGACACAAGGGTCTGTGCATCCAGGGTCTCAGCATCCTTCACTTCGCCCAACAGCTTTGTGAACAACGACTGTTCCCCTGCCTCTGCCAGACAGGTAACCAGAGCCTACAAGAGAACAGGCAAGCACAGGGGAGGTTTAACAACACAGCCAACTGCCTGATACAAGCAAAAAGCAGAAGAATCCTGGGGGTTTTGTTGAGGGGAGGAAAAAAATAAAAACACAGAAACCCATATACACATGCACACCAACAGAGGTTGAGCTCACTGAGGCCCTGCCTGCATTGAATTCAGCCCCAGGAGATGTCTGGGCTGTGGCCACCAGCCCCAGCAAGGAGGGCAACAAGCCCTGCCTGCCAGCTCTTCTCCTTGCAGTGAGCTCTGCCGATGGGAGCTGGTGAATGGCCCCGTTCCAGCACCAAACACACCTCTTCGGACCAGGGCTCTCCTAACAGCAAAATGCCAATAACTAACTGACCTAATAAGACATATTGTAAACACTTATTTAAGAAGCCCAAGACTAGAGCAGGGAATACAAGATTTCAGCGCAGAACGAGGAGAGCACTTGCATAGAAAGCAGAGAGCATTTTAGGTGGGACTTTTAGGAATTCCCATTCCAAAATCACAATGGAGTCGCATCTCCTAGCTTTGGGCACAAGCTTTGGAGGTTAGGCACACAAGTGCTGTCTGTTGTGGGCTCTCAGCACACCTGGTTATCAAGCTCGGAGCTCCAAAATCCACTCCAGTGACCCAAAATAGGAACCAGAAGCAAACTTGCCTGTGCAGTTATGGAAATAAATGAAAAGAAAAAGCTGGAACTCTTGATCCCATTTCCCTGGAGCCCTTTAACGCTGTAAATACTGCCCCTAAAGACACACGCTCCCCAGCTCTCCACAAGGGATGCCAGCCTTTCAGAGCAGACATTCTTTATTACAGACTCCAGGAATGCTATAAAAGTACCTTTGAAGTGGAGAGCTTAGCCCAGCTCCTGAGATAATGGCCATTTTCTGCTGTCATTGTCATTTTTATTTCTATAAAAAGACTGAATGTAACTGCTTGAGGCCACACCATGGAGATGGTGGACTTGCTTTTCCTAGCAGGTGTAAATGCTCATATTTTAGGGTAGCGTGACAGTGCAATAACCTATTGCAAGGAGCGTCCACAGAGGGGGAGCTGCAGGAGTCCCAGTTCTTACCCACTAATGGCATTTTTCCTGCCAAACAGAGAGACGTGGACATGAAGGGCTCTGTTGTGAAGGAAAAAAAGACATGTAGCAGATGTGCTGAAGAACAAGCTTAAAGGTATTTTTTTAATCCAAGCATCAATTTTTAATAAAACTTGATAACCAGATCATGTTTGTTCTCAAGGTTTGCATGTCTGGCCCCTACCTGATGAGACTGATCCCGCAAAATATCTCAAATCTTACCTTCCCAAAGGTGCTCAGCACCTTCTCAAATACATGTTTTTAATATGTATGAAATGTAACTTGCATTGCTGTAATTTATTTATTTTTTTTTTAATTAAAATCAGCACAGCATTACTACCCAGAGATCCACTTAACATCCCTTCCACAGTGCATGGTTTTCGTTAATGGAAATGAGTTCAGAAACTGAAAGACTCTGCTATTTATAATCTATTTCTGGAAGACCTTTCCTCAGACACGTTGCTCAGTGGGAGCAACAGCCTTTTAGCATTGTTTTGAATGAGTGCACAGTGCATTTTAGACTGACTTTGAAGCAAAAGCAGCTCCCAAAGAACCTGGAAGAACTGGAGAAATAGTGATATTAAGCTGGAATCCCAGCTTCCATTCAGTGGTAAGGTGCCCACATATTATAGCCTCATCTATTAGGCTTTCACTGCATGGGACACTTGCAAAACCCTTCATGGCTAAATCGGCACAAAGCAGCATGCAGTCAGCTTCCAGACTGGGGCAAGAGACAGTCTGGGGCAGTTTCCCTGGGGGCAGGGAAACCAAGTCACTAAGAACTGACTTCAGCTTGAGATGTACCACCAAATGGCATCAAAGTCCACTGAGAAATTCAGCCCCGACTGCAGGTGTCAGTTGTGGTGCCTGCAACGACCCAGCTGCTCACAGTCCTACCAGTACCTCAATGATCACACACCATGAGAACGTCCCTCCAGCTCATCTTAAACCTCCTCAATTCCACGGCAGCCCCGGGGTAAGAAACACCACAGGAGATAGGCCCCTATCTCCACATTATCTTCCACATTTTGGGGGATTTCTTTCCTAATGCCTTCAGTTCCTATGCTGCTACATCCCCTCATCCCACTGCAGGATCTCTTGCTCTTCCCCATTGCTCCTTCATGCTCCAAATTCTTTTGCTTCTTCTAACACTCCCTGGAGCTTTGGCCACGAAGACACCCAAGGCTGCTCATGCCATGCCACAACCTGCTTTTGAAATGGGCAAAAGTGCTGTGCCCTCCCAGCCAGGCACCAACTCCCCTCCCCACAGCAAACAAAAATTCATAGGAAGATAGCTGGACAGGATTGTGAGAGTAAGGGTTTTTGGGTGGGGACAGAGATGCCTGAGGAGGGGCTGGGGGCCAGCCCTACAGGGCATGAGCCTGAGGCAAGAGCTGAGCTAAATAAATTCATGTGCAGTCCCGGGCAGTGTCCTGGGGGGCATTCAGCAGCTCCAGCTGCTGACTGACCTGGAGAACACGTAAACCAGGTGGGCAAGTAGTGCACATCCCATGCCGGGAGTGCAAAGGCCCATAACTGAGCCTGCAGATTTCCCACAGGGATGTGGGGAGAGAGGCAGAGCAGCAGGCAGTGCAACCACAAATCCAGCTGGCCACTAATCCCCAGCCTTGCCTTTTCCCTATAGGTGGATTTTCACATCTCATCCATGCTTCTGCTCCCACTGTGAGACATGCCTCAGGTGCAAGAGCTCTCTGTAAAAAGCCATGAAGCAATGAAAAAGTTCCTGCAGCTTTGCCACCAGGAAAACAGACAAACTTGGCAGCTCACACTCCTAATCAGGATGCGGAAAATAACAGCAAACCTTTTTATGCCGCATCCAGAAATTCCAGCAACTGCAAACGAAGGACAGCAATAATTGGACAGGCCCATATGCAGTGGAAGTGATGCACAAGCACAGTGACATTTATTCTGAACTAGAGAATCAACGGTCCCCCACTTCATCTGAAACCAGTAGTAGAGGGAACAAATGAGCTGTGCAATAATTTGAATTGAGTTTCTCTAAGAGAGCACAGGAAGCTAAGACTTGACACCAGCAAAGCCCTTCCACGCTTCCCCAGATTACTGCAGTTTCAGTCTTGTTCTCATTTTCAAGCAGGTTCTGTCCAGGCCAGAACCAAATTAGGTAGGAATAGTTCATGTGAGTTACACAGAGAGACTTCAAAACAAAAACAACCCCCCACAAAAACACATCATCTTAAATAGAAAACCAACGTATAAGGGTACATCTGCATTTTTCAGCCCAGGGAGCAGAAGGTAGCAACAAACTTAGAGAAAAGTAAAAATTCTGACAAAACCAAGCCTCACTGGCAAAAAATCCTGCAACTTAAACTTCTACTGGATGTACCTGGAAATAAGGCAGCCACACTGAAAGGAAGCACAGCACAACGCCATAGAACATAGGGCTACTGGCCCGCTGCAGGAAACAAGGCACCCATTCACAGACAAGCTCACGAGCAAAGGAACAGAAACAGAGGGAGATGTCTAAAGCAAACTCTCACTGAAACCTAAGGAGCTTAAAGCCAGAGCAGCCTTGGCTCTAAAAGCAGCTGGCAAAACCGCCACCAACACTCCCAAGCCCCAGTGCTGTGCATCAAAAACCCAATACTGCTTGCCTGTAGAGACAATGTACCCACAAAGGACTCGTGACCAGGATGTGCACGAGGGATCGGAACTCTCCTCTGCAGCATGGCAAGCACTCCCTACCAGACCACATAGCATGAAGAAAAGGCAGCACCTCTCATGGCGTGGTTGCATCTACAGCCATCTCACTGGCTTACAGATTGACTTTACTTGCCCTGAGGCACCCAAGAGACTTCAAGCAAATAACTGGTAAAATAATACAAAAAGGAAACAAAAAAAAAAAAGAGGAAAAAAACCAATGACTTTCTACCACTGACAATTTCAGCCGTAATTACACATCCCGAGCTGGGCTCTTCTGAGCTGAACTTACACTTTAAGCATGAAATATGCCAATATATGGTGGCCCCAAAGAAAACACAGGGCCCTTATGGGAAAAAGCAACACCCTCTGCTGAAAACAGAGCCCAGACCAGTGCCAGTGCCAACAGCTCCTGCTTATTCCAGCAGGAGCTCAGAGAGGAACGGAATAGGCTGAACTGAGAGTTTTCACCTAAGCCCTTACTTACACTGAGCTGCATCCCCCCTCCCCACTGCCTTTGGGTCTGACACTTTTCATGCTTGTTGCAGCTGAGAAGTGATTTTTCTGTAAGGCTTAAAGAAAATCCATTTCTTTTATTCAGCATTTATTTACAGCTACAGAAAAATTGTCCAGGTGCCATTCTGCAGTCAGATACCCAGACTGCCTCTGAGCTCCGCAGCTTCCCATTTGGGCCCTACAGCAACAACTCATTTGGGAGCAAAACGGGCAGGGCATATGGCATATAAGGGCCCACCAACCTCATCTGCCAGGCCTGAAGAAACTCAAAACATTATAGTTACTGCAAAGCAACAGAAAATGGGGCTTCCTAGGCCATTACAGAAGCAAGGCAGTGTACTTGCCTACCTGCAGCATGGGGTGTTAGCAGGTGAGGGGGACATGCTGGCACAGGCTGCCCTCTGGCAGCGCCTGTCCACGTACCCCTGAGCACGGCACCCTCCCAGAGGTGCCGCTCCAGTCGAGCTTCAATTACCAATGTGTGGAATGGGTAAAACCTTAAACCTGACATCGTTTTCTAATCCAGAAGATGAACCAACACACAAAAATGTAATCTTTCTGCAGGCATGCAGAGAGCAATGCACTCAAAGGTGCTTGTCAGCCTGGCCAGGCTTGCAACTGCAACCATGAATTAGGACCCCCATCTCCCTCCTAAAGCTCCAGCATTTTTAAACTGAACATCAAAGGGGTCAGCCACTAAGGGAACATAGACTTCTCTCCCATGAACATTCAAAGGCTCATCAGAAAAAAAAAAATCTATATTCACTGACTCAAGGGAATTCTCCTACCTGCTATCATACTTTTTTTTTTTCTTCTAGTAAAGATGTTGACTTTGGTTTTCAAAGGCAGAAAGCTGTCTTGGCCAAAAACATCCCTTGTCACACTGGCAGACTGGTACCGCTGGGCCCAGGTGACTGAAACCCAGACAGCTTCCCTACCAGTGAGCTTGTAAGACCTACAGATCTCTGCCCTCTAATCCGGGGAACATGAGTTCTTGACTTCGAAAGTCAGGCTAACCACAGAGTCACCAAAAAGTTGGTAACAAAACTACCATGCTCTTATTTCTTTATATACAGAAAAGCTATAGAGGGCAATTCATGCAGCCAGGCAGCCTGGCCTGAAAACAGCTCCATCAGAAGCAGCCCAGATGAGCAGAGCAAGCACACAACAACCATGGCTCTTCCCCAGATGCTGCACTGAAGCAGTGCCCCCATGTCCCCCCTGCATGGCCACTACACAAATACAGGAACTTCAGCAGTGCCACTGCAGGTGTAACCTGCTGTTAGCTGGGGGTTGGTCTACTCTCCCACGTGCCTGGTGACAGGACGAGGGGCAATGGGCTAACGTTGCGCCAGGGGAGGTTTAGGTTGGATATTAGGAAGAACTTCTTTACTGAAAGGGTTGTTAGGCATTGGGGTGGGCTGCCCAGGGAAGTGGTTCAGTCACCATCCCTGGAGGCCTTTAAAAGACATTTAGATGTTGAGCTTAGTGATAAGGTTTAGTGGAGGACTTGTTAGAGTTAGGTCAGAGGTTGGACTAGATGACCTTGGAGGTCTCTTCCAACCTAGATGATTCTGTGATTCTTTGGTGGCTTTGAGCTACTGTGATGGCTGGCATCTGTTGTTCAGAGCCCACAGTACCCTTCAGTGTTAACCAAGCATTAGACTCAACTATCTTCCAATACCAACCTGAGCATCATTCATCTGCAATGACTGCTTTTAAAGTGGCACACCACCAGAAGAAGCATCATGGGACAGCAGGCCAACATGCCACACATCCATCACCACCTGTGACACTGCTGGTGAACGGCCTGCAAAGCAGAGCAGAGCAGATGCTCCACAGTGAGCCTCCACCATGGGCTCAGGAAGTCTGTTTTGGGATCTCGTGTGTCAGTCATGGCCATGTTGATACAGTTCCCAAAGCAAATACCACAAACAGAAGGAGTGTCAGAGCACTCCTACCACGCACTGAAGATGTCTTCGGGCAGGACATATACTTCCTTACCTACACGCATGAGCAGCTTGCTCTTACAGATGCTTCTCAAGGGTGTCGTTCGGGTGAGCACAATTTGCCCTTCAAACAACAAAGCACCAAAGCCCCAGTTTCCCCATGAAAATATTTCTTGGGCAGGGCCAAAACTATTCTAGCCCTCCGCAGGGTGGAAAAGACAAGACTTGTATTATTTTTCCAATAAACACACCTACCTGCCTTTGAGAGGCATCAATTTCTCTGCACTCTTCTAGTCTTCTCAGAACAGCATGGGCATCAGAAAGGGCCTCAGAGAAAACACTTTCGTATCGAAGAAAGAAATCCAGTTCACAGCTTTTGCTCTCTGCTGCTGTGTGAGAGAAACATGATGAGTTATTTGCTAATTGAAGGGATTCACAAAAAGCATGATGGATTGAAAAGCATCTGTTTGTAACCAACACATTGGCTGTAATATGAAAACTGTGACTCACAAATCCCTTCTAAAGATATCATGAAGCCTGGAGGAAAAACCAACAGTTTATTTAACACTAGTTATAAATGGAACATTTATTTTAAATCCAGTGCAGCCTCTGTTTTCCTCCCATGCTGAACACAAGTTTAAAAGATAAGGTAGTATTAGCAGGCAACTCTGTTCACTTACTGTTACAAAGATTGTGTTATCAACCCCATGTCCTGCACTAACACAGATCCCACTGTACATCAGATGCAATCATATGCATGGATAGAAAAGTTTTGCTCACTACAGCTCTGGTAAAGCGCTAAGAGAGAAACAATCACAAAGGCCTAAGGAACTGTGCCGAAGGAAGAAAGTCCCTACAGAACAGGGGTACACACCAGCGCTGCTACCAACCCAGGGCAAACTAGAATGAAGAAATGCGGAGAAAAAGATCCCCCATACCAAGAAAGTGTAATGCAACCGTGTTGTAAATCACTACAAGGCAATCCTGTGCCCAGACCTGTGAAGTCTCACCTAAATCACTCATTCTTCCTTTCTTCTCCAGAGGCTCAGCAGGCTCCTCTTCTGCACAGCCACACTGCTCTGTGCAGGCAGGCTGGTCAGGATGAGAGCCTGAATCTGCCCTGAGGGATCCAGAGCTGCTCAGCACTGTGTCCTGTGGAACCCAGGTGTGATTCGCAGTAAGCTCTTGGTCAGGAAGAGAAACACCTCCTTCCATTTCTGCTTCTACAGGGCCAGGAGAAGGGGACACTCTCTGAGGGTGCTGGGTATCTGTTTTTTCTTCAGCAGGAGGTTTTTCAGACTGGGGCAGGTAATCAGCTTCAGCACTGTTTCCAGATGACTCTGCTGGCTGGCTGGAGACCTCTCTCACTATCTGATCCTGAGTTGAGGAGCTGAGGAGGTCTCTAAGGAGGTTTTTGCAACTAACAGCCACATCAAACATCTGCAGACTGTCCGACACAGAGATGACTTTGGTGAAGTTGTGTTTCCCCATCGGGAGTTTGCCAGTGTACATCATCTCCAGCAACAGCACAAACTCCTCCGGTGTCACCACAGAAGCATCAATGGAGATGGTATCTGTGCTATCCAACAAGGATTTAAAAAGCACACTGGCAGCAGCCAAAACAACTTTGTGTGCTCTAAAATGAACAGTCCCAATGAAGATGGTGCAATCGCAGAACTGCTGCTCCTTGCAGAGTGTGTACAGCTGCTGCAGCAACTGCTTGCTGTAACTGGGAAGCTCCATGGCTCCAGGATCTAGTGGCCTCCCCTTGCCTTGGTGTCCACACTGCTTTCACAAGGTCCAGCTAAAGAAAAAACAAAGGATTCTACTAGCAAAAGGAAGCAAAAATCATTTTTTCAGTTTACAACCCCTAGTAGTTTATTATACCACAGTTTAGTGGTTACAGCAAGAAGAGGCTCCATTCTTAACTGAGACGCCCCAAATTCAGCAACTTACCCAACTAAAGCTGCAGAATCCAGACACTGTTCAAACAAATATTTCAGAAGGAGCTTAAGTGTGAAAATTAAGTGCCAGGAGTTCCAAAAAGGAGAAAAGAAACTCCCACCCATGACTCCTACCACAGAGCTCTAAGATGTGTGAGTGCTCTTCAGATCAGGCACTGCAGTGCCACACACTGTCTGCACCCAAGAACTAAAGGAACCAATGCAGGAAGACCTGCTCAGACTATCTATCAAATGCAGAGGAGAATGTGAAGTGTCAGTTTTGACCTACAAAGCACTAAGCAGTTTGGGAGCAGTTAAGTTTCTCCCCACATCACTGCTAAGATCAGCAGGAGCAACTGAGCAGTGAAGACAGATGATTGCTTGTAGCCTGGGTTTGTCAGCACCTCCCTTCTTAGCACACCACAGTCCTAACACATTGACTTACAAGGGACATGACGTGGTCCACATCTTCTCCCCAGGCTTTAATTTCTAGGAGGACAAGTAGACAGGGAAGACTGGGATCACAGAATCATAGACTATCCAGAGTCACAACTCAGAATCATCCCACGAAGATCACTGAGTCTAACTCCTGGGTCTGCACAGGACCACCCAAAAATCAAACTATGTCTGGGACCATTGTCCTAACACTTCTAGAACTCCGTCAGGCTCGGTGCCATGACCACTGCCCTGGGGAGCCTATTCCAGTGCCCAACCACCTTCTCGGTGAAGAACCTTTTCCTAACACCCAGCCTGACCCTCCCTCCCCTGTCACAGCTCCATACCATTCCCTCGGGTCTTGTCACTGACCCCAGAGAGCAGAGCTCAGCGCCTGCCCTTCTGCTCCCCTCATGAGGGAGCTGCAGGCCGCCATGAGGCCTCCCCTTGGCCTGTTCTGCTCTGGGTGGTGAGGCATTGGAACAGGTTGCCCAGAGAAGCTGTGGATGCCCCATCCCTGGAGATGCTCAGGACCAGGTTGGACGAGACTCTGGGCAACCTGATCTAGTGGGTGGCATCCCTGCCTAGGGCAGGGGGTGGAACTGGATGATCTTTAAGGTTCCTTCCAACCTGAGCCATTCTGTGATTCTAAGATTCTATGATCTCAGTGGCCAACTTGAGGATGTATTCCATGTCTGTAATTCTTCTTTGACATACACTTGTAACAGGCTTTTTTTAATTTAAAAAAAAAAAAAGATTGCTGCAATGCCAAGACATTAAGTAATACCATAACACCACTTTTTAAACATATAAACCCCCAGCCTTGTGCTCCCTCTGCTGACCACACTTGGCTACCAACTCAGCTCAGCACACTACAACGCAACACACACACACAAAGCCTACGACTTCCAATGCAAAAGTACGCAAGAAAGCAAATTGTATGCAAGCAGTAAAAAAGCTAGAACAAAGCTGCCAGGAAAAAAAAAAAGTCAAGTGAACAGAAAGAGATCAGTAAATGAAAGAATCCAACTCCTCTGTGACTTCTGACACATATGATCACTAGAGTCTCACAGGAGCAGCCCCATTAATCCTCCTGTTCCCTGCACTCTTGGCTTTCTGCTCCAAGCAGCTAAAACCCAAAGTGGGTCACTGAAGCAAGCCCAGGTGTCAGCCCAGGAAAGTTCCTCGCAGCCAGGAGACAAGCTTACCCTGTTGCCTGTTCTGCACTTATTCAAAGGCTCTTTCCAAAGGATTCATCTAAACCAGTAAACACAGCAGAACGGAAAGATGAGATCTGTTCTCTCCCATCCCTTGGCCCTGCAGTCCCTTGGGTAGGACAGCAGCCTCCAAGCAAGGGGCAACTCTCTGTTTTCAGCTCTGAGCCAACAGAGGAATTAAAGTCAGTGACAGCCTTAAATCAGAATCTAAATACTTTTTGTGTTTGCCAGTTTCCTGTCTTCTTGTTACAAAGATGATGACCTTAGAAGAAGGGTTATTAGGAAGCCAGAAAATTATATACCGCAATTCAACTTTCTTACCTCTCCCACCAAAAGTAATTCTGTCTTTGAAAAGTTGAAAGAGGCTGAGAGGTCATTACCATTCCCTGGGGTGCTCCAAAGGGCCAGAGCAGGCAGAACTCCCAGAGGATAATGTAAAATCCTGTATAAGGAACGCAAGCACACCCATTTGTTTTTCAATCTATTTTATTTCAGTTCAGAGCATCAGTGCAGACAGATAAGAGGAAAACAAGCAACACTTTGACTAAATTCGGTGCTCCCTGGTCTCTAAAGGCAGCAGAATATATATCACAAAAACAAGCAACATTTTGGCTGTCTGCACTGATACTTTAAATGGAAATACAATAGATTGAAAAACAAATAGATGTGCTACAGTTCTTAACAGCAAGTTTTCCATTACCCTTCAAAGCAAGGGCTGTTGCCATTCATTCCTGGAATAGGGCTACTCCAATGAAAGACGGAAATCACAAAGGGAAAGAGCATCACAAACCCAAAGCAACGGTCAAAGTTACCAAAAGGCAGAATTATGCTGCCTTACGTTATCTTTGGGTCAATATATCAGGTTGCCTTCCTTTCCACCAGAAGAAATTACTCGAGACTCACCTGTAAGCCTGTCTTTCTCTGGGGAGAAGGGTTTTATTGACCAGGACCCACCACAGCACATTTAATTTCCATAATACATCTAACCCAACCTGCGAACAGGCTGCTTCTGACCCTGCAGCCCTGCTCCTCCCTTCCACCCATCTCCTCTGCAACAGTTCTACTGAACTGGTGATCACAAGAGAAACTGGAACAGGCCACTGATTTCTTGACCCATTACAAACTTATTTATTTGTCCCTTGATGAGTTGGTCTTCCAATGTATCATCTCAATGAACAGACTTAATTAGCGGTCATAGAGCTCCAATGAAAAGGATATGAATCTGCTGTTGTAAAAGCCACCAAAGATAATTTCCTTTCTTGCCTGCCTTTAAAAACATTTGGGGAATGTTCACAGCTTCTGTTCAAGAAGGGAACACAACTCCAAGAACCAGTAAGTGCATATGATGAGAGACAGCTTTGCAGGAGGTCAGTAGTATACAGCTCACAAGTAGAGCTAAAATTCTGGTGGACACATCTTTGCTTCTAAGTATTTGTAATGATAGACAAGAGCCTTGACATATTTGTCACGGCAGCGATGTAATCAACATTTTGCTTTCAATGGAATGGACACACAATTTTAAGTGACAGGAAAAGCGATCATTCAAATCTGGTGACACACAGAATAGCTACATTAATCTTGATTTAACGCAACACTCCTGCATAGAATCCATCGCCCAGCCAGGACCACAGCGGTGCAGTAAAGGGCAGCCCGTAGGCTCTCTTCAGCTTGCTTGGGTTGCCTACAAAGGTCCCACAGCCTCAGAGGGGCCTCCGTGAAGCAGAGCACAGACATTCCTTCGCCCCCATCCCCCACGAGCAGGGGCCTGGGACCAAACTGCCCCGCACAGGACAGACCCCGGCCTCAGCTAGGCCCCCCACGCTGAGGTGGGGGAGACGGGACAGCGAGCCCGGGCCGGCCGGGAGCGCTGCGGATGGCAACGCCCCCCCGCCCCGCTTAGCGTCCCGCCGACCCCGGCTCCCCCGCGCAGCCGCCAGGGCCGGGCCCCTCGCCCCGCCGTCGCCATGGTTACCTTTACTGGGCGCTGCGCGGCGGACACGACGCGCGCCCGCGACAGCCGTGGAAACAATAACGCTCCAACCCCAGCCGCCCCGCCCCGCCCCGCCCCGCCCCGCCCCTCCCTCCGCGGCCGTGGGCCGCCATCTTGAGGCGGCCGCGGGCCGGCTCCCGCGGCACGTGACGGAGGAGCGGTGAGGCGGGCGAGAGGCGGCCGTGGGCCACCTGCCTTCCACCTTGAGGCGGGGAGGGCTGGGCCCCTGTGGGCCCCGCAGAGGGGAGGGCACTGAGTGCTCTGCCCGCAGGCCCTGCAGGGAGAGGGGGGCGCAGGGCCGTATAGTGCTGGCAGTGGGTCCAGGTCCTCGTGCTCTGCCCTCAGCTGTTTGTCCAGTTGCCAACCCTTCGCTTCACAGCACACGGCTGGTGTGGTTTGTGCCTGCTCTGTCCCAGTGACCATCTCAGCTCCCCTAGTCCTGCACCTCTCCTGAGGGCAGTGCCACCAGGCAGGATCCAGCACCGCAGGCAGGGAACTCACCCGGCTCACCAGACCTGCAGAGGCTGAGCCAGAGGGGTCGCATGCGGTCCCAGCTGTGACGCCACAGGTGTCTGGCTGACCCAAGGAAACGCAATGGACAAAGGAGTCACTGCAAGCCACGGTGCTTCCCAAGGCCATGCATGTCCCCGGTGTACGTGTGCAGTACACTGGCCTACATACAGCAGGATGTGCGGTGGGACCACACTGTCCTCACTGGGCGCATGGGCTCCCAACCTACTGTTGGGTCAGAGGAGACCTCAATTTGTGTGGCGCTGCAGTGACATACCAGGGGTGCCCTTTGTTCCTCTCAAAGAGCCTGGCCTTGGTTTGTTTATGTTCCCTGTCTATCAGTAACCCAACCCAGCTCATAGCTCAAACAGGGCCTCAGGGTGAATTTAACTTGAGCAAGCTCTGAGAGCTTCCAGATGGTCCCAGTAAGCAGGATGGAGAAGGAGAGGGCTGGGTTACCTGTCAGCATTGCACCATGGGGCTGTGCCTAAGCTGAGCAGCCTGTGAGAGGCACTCAAATAAGCAGTTGCTGAGCCTGGTGCACCGAGAGGCAGGTGTCTGCCCTTCCAAGTGGCCTTTGTGCTGCCAGGTGGGAGCTGGCTTTGCAGGTGACTCCTTGCCAAAACCTCCCTGTGTGAGGGCAGTACCGTTCATTTATTCTTGAGCCCTTGGCAACTAGGACAGAGATCTTCCGTATGTCTGTTATCTGTGCCTTCTGCTATTAGACTAGTGTCCATGCACTTGGAAAGGAGCAGTATAATGAAGACAGCAGCAAAGGTCAGGATAACTGAGGTGTCGGGTGAGGCAGGCAACTCCCAACATGCACATGCACACTCCTTGGTTTGCAGGCCAGAAGCAAAGTTTGCAATAATTAAGTATAACCTGCTATAGGTCTGCCCCGAACTGGTTCTTAACTTCAACTAAAGCAAAGCCTTCAGGAAAGAAGTGGGACCCCGCCAGAGCAGTGCTGTCAGATCTTGTTGTGGACAAGGAATGGGCCAATGAGCTACCTTAAACAGCAGAAGGCCACAGAGTGGCCCCGCTGGCCTCACTAAAGCACAGCTGCTCACTGATCACACTCTGCCTGCACAGGAGACCCACCAGCCAGCAAAGATGTAATCCCTTTCCTGTGTGTGACACCGTGGTTTCTTAATCAACCGTCACATAGTACCGACTTGCACACCTGAAAACTGCTGGTTCTTCTGCACACAGCTCTAACAGTGCTCTCAGAAAGTTTTGCCTGATGTGTCATTGTGGAAGCAAAAGAGTTTGGCCACACTTTGCATGAAAAAGAAAAAAAATGAAGAGGGGGGAAAAAATGAAAAGGGGGGGTGAAAATCGCCAAACAGTGCAGGGAGTAACAAGTTCAGGTATTGAATAATATTGAAACAGTATTGAACAATACCTGAACAAGTTCTGGAAGCGGGCTATGTGCTGCCATCTATTGATGGATTGAGGGGAAGACCTAATGAGCCAATATTTGCATAAGCAAGTGTTAATTTTTGGATAAATGCATGGGGCAGGGGGATAATATCCTCGGCTATGTAGCTTTGACACCAGGCTATGTGTTACCTGGTAAAGAGCAGCAGGCAGGCAGGGACAGGGGTTGTGGTCCCTGTCTACTGTCAAGCTGTCTCTGCAGGGATGCGAATGAAATTCTGGTGCTGGCATGTGATCAGGCAGATCATCTTGGAAACAAATGGATATTAATTAGAAACCCATAATGACATGATGAGACCTGCTCTGTTCTGGGGCCTCTGCATACCACCAGGGAAACGCTTTTGGCTGGGATCCTCAGCCATGAATGGCACAGCCAACTATTCTGGCCATTGGAATACAAATGGCATCACTACAACAGGTTTCAAGGTCACTTCTGGAGGATTCAAAAAAGGCAGGCTTGGCTGTTTTCTTGCAGTGCTACAAAGAGAGATTCCTGCTCAGACTGCAGTCCTTTGCCAGTCTCATGCAACAAGTTGTTTTGTTAGAGCTGTCAATTCCAGCTCCGCCAGTAGCATGACGAAAAAAAAAAAAAAAAAAAGACTGTTCGTATTTATAAACTGAAGAGATATCTGTGAAAAAGCACTGAACCTAGGTCTGCTTATTTTTATCCACAGACCAGTGGTGATCAGAGCAAGTTGATGCTGATGTGCTCAGAGGTCCCTAGTAGCTCTCGCTCCGTGGCTGCTGACCTGAAGATGATAAAGCTGTGTCAGATGAAAAACGTGCTCCCCGTCTGCTGCAGTGAGGGGCTGGCACTTGCCAGGCACCATCCATGAGACAAAGGGTAGCAGGCACTGCCCAGCACACTGGGCATCACAGCATCGCTGGCTCCGTCTGAGGCCATGATGAACCAGAGAAGAGTAAGAGCTGTGCATTGTAGGTAGGTGCGTTCTCTGGAACAGCAAAACCTTTCAGGCAAAGTCTGTGATTACACAGAAGAGCACTGATATTGCTGATACTGTGAGAACTGGCACTAAACATGGGTCTGGTGAGGGATAGGTTTTTGGCTTTTTGTCTGTGAGCCTGTCTGTATAGCGTCTGCTTTGTGCTCCAGTACTTCCAGAGAACATCTTGAGCAGGCGTGGGTGGCAGGGAGCAGTGCCATGGGATAGCAGTTTTTCACCAGGATTACAGAGAGGAGAAAGCTGAACACCCATCACTGCCCATATCAAGGCACTGCAGCAACAGATGACAAAGGGATGGCTCTTTGCTGAAACCAGCTCTGGATCCTCTGGAGCTGAAATTCATGTTTGCTTGGTAGTATCTGATTCAAGGTGGACTGACAGGATGATGGCAGCCTGCTGAGAGAGCAGCTACAGTCTTCTGCCTTGGAGGTGATACATGGTGTATGGAGACAACAGCTGTAGCATGGTGGAAGAGAACAGCGAGTATCTCTGAAGCCAGACAGGGTTTTCACGAGGGATGAAGGAAGATGGTCCGAGGGGACAGTCCCGTGATACTCAGGCTGCAGGTACAAAAGCCAACTAGAAGTTCTTTTCCCCATCTGCCTGTTTCTGTCCCCTCTGCCGCTTGAGTCAACTGGTCTTGGGGCTATGCATTGCAAATCAAACTGATGTCATAACCCAGACTAAGAATAACCTCCCCAAATGAGGAAAAAGGTGAGGAAACAGGAGACAGCAGTGTCCCAATGTACCTGTGTCAGTTCCCATCACAGTAACACCCTGTTGTCTCTTGCCCAGCAAGTAGTGCTGAGTGGAGAGGTACCACAGGAGTTTTACTTCCCCAAAGTGTAGGGGCATAGGATAAAGCTCCACCAGGTGCCTTGCAAGGGAGCCTTCATGGGAAGACCTGAGCAGGGTGATGTGTTTTTAAGTTCACCATCCAGCCAGGGATCACTTAAGTGTCACAGGACAGTGGTTCCAACTCCCCTGGCTACCTGGGAGCAGGCAGAGGTTCCACAGATCTGAACGGGTGTGTCCTTTGTTCCCTGAAAGCCCCACTTGCTAAGGCACAGTTCAGTGGAGTAGCACAACCCAGGAAGGGGTGCACTGCCTCACCTTGCTGTGCCAAATCTGTCTCCACACAGCTTGGAAGGCCAATGGCAGGGAGACAAAGGGTGAAACAACCTCCCCTCCAAAGCAGGGGATCTGTCACTAAAACTCAGCCCTCTCCTCTCCAGCAGTCATGTCTTCCAGAGGGACAGATCCAGGATATGAGGCTCGGTGGGATTTCTCCAGTGGCCACACCCAAACCATGCTTTTTTCACAACTTTTGACGTGCACCTTTTTCAGGCAGCACAGATCTGCTTTGGCTTCTCAGGTCTCTTAGAGCATCTCTTGGTGACAGCTGGGCTGTCACATTGTGCAATTCTCCCCCCACAGGGGAACAACAGTGAGACAGAGATGCAGCCATTTCGGCTTAGCTCAGGCACGGACAGCAGTGAGAACAGGTTTCTGTGACATCAGTGCAAGCTCAACGCCCGCATCTTTCCCCTCCTAGCTCATACATAATCTCTCCTGTGCAGTGCAGCCTGGATGCCAGCAAGCTTTATCCCTTGCTTGTGGCTTCTCCTTTGAGCGCTTGAGGGCACTGTTGGAATTTGGAAAGAGGCAGATCTCAGGGGTGAAAGATTTGTTTCCTGTCATACCATGCAGAGGCACATCAGCTTGCAAAGACTGTGGCTTCCACTGGAAACCTTGCTGTTCAGAGAGGTATATAACTTTGGCATGAGTGTACTATCTCAGGCAAAAAAATGATTCTTCAGAAAATATGAAGTAATTAAGACTTCTTCAATCTTCTTTTTTCTGTAAGCACTTCTCCTTCCATCTTTTTAACCCCAGAGCTTCCCCTGAGGGTCAGATTTTAGGGAAAGGAGTGGGTTGTACAGTCAGTTCTTGGGAGGAAGCAGACCTTAAAAGGCAGCAAGTTTGATCACATGGAAATATGCTTCACCTGCATATACACTATATGTTTCCTATGTGCCGTTCATGCAAGGACTTGCAGTCTGTCCGTGTGTGAGCACAGATCTGCTTCTGCTATCAGCCTCCAAGGGAGCCAGCAGAGCAGGCTGTGCACCAGGGTCAATGCTACGACGGCTCCGAAGGACTGCACACAGCACTCTGCTGAGAAACTGTGCCAGAATAATTATTTACATGTGCTGGCATAAAGTAATTACTAATGGAGCGGAACACCATGCACAACTCCTCCAAGCTGTCCCGGAGGAGACACTGGGAGGTACTGAGCAAAGTGCACTCTCCATGTACCAAACTCCACATTTCCTCCCACCTCAGTCCTTCCCCTTCCTCCCACAGGACCAGCTGTTTCGTGGCAGAGGAGTCTCCGTCACCCCTTTTGTTTCCATCCTCTTGCTTTTGCCAGCACAATCTGAGGTTGTACTCAGAGGCTATAAGTTGCCCTGTTATTCCAGGTAAATCACACACAAAACTCAGTCTGAAGAGGTCTTTTGGGGAAGACAACATTCATGTTAAGAAGCTGGAACTGTAAATTGATTTTTTATTATTTCTCTTCTGTGTTTCTCCAGCCAAATTGAATTTTCACTTAAGAGGTGGACCACTAGCACAACTATGTCCACCTAGACTGATTTCCTAATGCCTGCTTGTAGTTTCTGGTCCACCAGCTTCCTGGGCTTTGGGCTTCACTGTAATCTATGGCAACGATTTATAAGGGGGATAATCTCCTTGGCATTTGCCATTCCTGCTCCCTTCTGTGTGGTATGGGGGGGAAGATGTCTTGCATCCAGGAGGCTGGACTGCACCCACTATGCTGAGTGTGATGGCCCACTGTCTGAGCAGAACATGCCAAGAACATAACCAAGAACACGCCATCAGACTTTGCAAAGAGCATCTTCAGCTTCTCCATCAGATCTCTGACCAGAATCATCTCTAGAAAATCCAGTTCCCAGGCTCTGCGGAAGATCACATACCTGTGATCTATTACTAAATGTGATCAGGTTTCTTCCTGTCTTTTCACAGACAGGTCAGAGTTTCAGGAGGCTGCAGAGATTTCTTTCAGGATGGGGCACAGCCCTTATCTTTAGCTGGGCATCAGTATTCAGCCCTGGTGCCACTCCAGGCATGACTTCATTCTCAACTCAGCATGCCTGGGCATCTGTCCATGATGTGAGCTCTTTAGTCCTATAGTATAGTATTAGTGCCTGGCCTCCTTTAATCAAAATCCCACCCTAAATGTAGCCCAGAACTCACCCCTCACGTGCTGGTAGGAGTTGCTGTTATCTGTCACACTGATTATTTGTCATCTCACCAACATTGCAGTACAAATTACTGTCTCATCTCCAGTTCCTCCTTCTGTTGGGATCTTTGTAGCATCTCTTGAGCCTCTCCTTCTGGTCTTGCTGGCACTCTAACAAGCTACAGATTTATCTGCATGTGCAGCACAAGGTATGCCCAGATCAATTTACTTGTATTTGGGATCTCAGAGGTGATCTCCAAAGCCCCTCAGTAGGGGCTTCTTCAGGGATCGCTCAGTGTATGCACTGTGGTGAGCTGGTGCATTCAGTGCCTTCCAAAGGACACAGTCAGCAGCTCCTTCTCTATCTAAGCACAATTTCCTTCTTATCTGTGGATGCTCTGCTAGCAAAGGCTATGGCTCAGCAGGGTCCCTTCTGCTTTGTCTGCAAGCCACAGGCTGCACTGGACCCTGGGCACTGGGCACAGAACAGTTCCTCCCTCCAGCACTGATGGCCAGAGGCCACACATTTTTCTATCTATTCTATTCCCTTCTGTCTAGTGCACAGCAATCAGCCACTGTGTCTCAAACACCAGCAGCTACCACTTGTCAATCATTTCTCATAACTATTAGTCTTGTGACATTTCCTTTTTGTTAGAGCTCCTTCTCTCGGCGTCACCCCTACACATTCCTCTTTATTACCTCTGCAGGCCCATGCTGCTGCAGACTTCTCTGCTCCAGAATCAAGTATCTATTTCTTCTCCTGTGTCTTGGCTTTAAGTAAAAAACAATATCTCTATACTATTTTTTTTCCTTTTTTTTTTTTTTCTGGTGACAGCACCCATCAACACCTCTCTCAGCTGTTCTAGTGCTTCACACACCATTCCTGGGCTGAGAAGTCTGTTCTTCCAGAAATCATATCCCCATTTAGATAATAAAGGGGGTTTCTTTCATTTTCATGTCTTTACTCCTGGTGGCCAGCCCTGCACACAGCCTGTTTTACCTTCCATACATGTACATGGGTTTGTCTGTGATCCAGCATCCTCGGTGGTCTGGGTCCCTCCAGTTGTCCATTTGCTCTGTTTCTAGGTGCTGATTTGTTTTCCTATTAATCTCCCCCACCCCCTGCAACTCTCCCTAGACCGACTGCAGCCAACATGTTTCATGTATCACATGCTGCATAATAACACAAGGGAAGGGGACTCCATGCCTGTAACCCAGTTCTCTGTAAGGGCTATTTCCAGAGGTGGCAGGTGCTGGCAGGGCTCCAGCCATGTGCTCACATGCTGACTTAGCTGCTCTTCCTCCAAAGTGCCCCCCGTGGCACATGTCCCTCCGCACGTCCCAACCCAGTTGTTGCATGGACCATGTTCCTGCTAGGGCAGAGACTCCTGCCAGTCCCTTTTTCGGCCCTCATCACACACAGGCTGCTGCATGCCAATGCCTGGTGCTGACTGGGAGAGGAAAGCGTGCTCAGCTTTCCCACCACCACATTTTGCTTTGTTTGGTGGAGAAGCAGAGCATGGAGACTCACACAATCTTCTGCTGGTTCCAAATGCAGAGGTAGTGCCGCGGTTTGGCTCATGGTCTTCTTTCCAACTGGCAGGGTTGAACTGCAGAAAGAAGGGTTTGGTGTTCTCTATTGCTTAGCCACATAGGCAAATCTGTGCTGTGCACACCTGCCTGGGAAGAGTCCCGTTTCCAGGCCTCACTGAGGAGGGTTTTTTCTGCAGTGCCCCAAACACTTCAAAAGGGTCATTTCTCATGGACTGGGATCTGTCCCTTGGGATCAGTGAAGGCCCAGTGGGAGAGATCCTGCTGGCTGGCATCTAACAAGGTGGGACCTATCCCTAGCTGATGCAGGCAGAGCAAGCAGCAGCCCACATGCTATTCCTTTGGTATCCTAGTCCAAATGCCTGGAAGGACATTTGGGGAAGTGGTGTTGCATAGCAGTTTCTTTTATCAGGGAAAATCAGTTTATGGACTTGCTGGTAATCATCCCTCTATCATCGTGCCACAGCTGCTTGTCCCTGCCATGTGCTGACGCGGTTACTTGTGCTAAAGATTGAGCTCTGGCAATAACTTGGAGGGTAAATATAACCCAGACCTCTACCCCCATCTGCTCTCTACAGCAACCCACAGTAAGGTGGATGGGAATGGTGGAGGGATGGCAAGGTGTGAGAGGAAGGAGAGAAATTATTACAGTCATGTTTGTCACCTGAGAAAACATGCTGTGTGACTCCGTCTGTGGTGAGAGAGGCAGGGGGACTGCCAGTCTGGCTAGCAGGGAATGACAGATGTCCTCATCAGGGCTTAGCAATTACTCTGCTTGCCAGCTAATTTGTGGATTGGAAGATTGCAGCCCAGCAAATGCAGTTCATATTGGCCCCAAATGGTTATATCTCTGCAGTTTTCCTTATTGGATCAAACTTTGGTCATTTCCGTGAATGCTGAGGCACCAAACACGAGCCTCTTCTCTGTGTGGGCAGGGCATGCTCCTGAAAAGAGGGAAGTTGATCTGACTCTGTCTGGACATGGGAAAGTGGGGATGGCCTCTGTTCAGCGGGGGTGCCCCATACTCCCTGTCTGCTGTCACAGAGGAGCCCACAAGCCCTTACTGACACAGGAAATGACCCCCACAAGCGTACCACTAACCAGTGGTAGTTGGCATTTTCAGCATGACTGGGTCAGCTCTGGCACTGAATTTCCTTAAGAATTTGTTACGTTTTCATGTCAGGAAAATTCATCCATCATGTGAGCTGCCCAGCAGCCTCCCTACACAGCCCAGCCATCCTCCTCCAGCCACCCCAGCCCCATTTAGCTCCCCTGGGGCACAGCTAACCTGACTGACACTATTAATGCTCAAAGACCCGGCTGGGGCTGCAGCAACCCTGCCTGACAGCCCAGTTCCCCTATAAATCACCAGGTCACAGAAGTCACGGCATTTATAAATATTGATCTTGTCTTTGGGGAAGCTAACCATTTTGGAGAGGGAGGCTTTTCTAAATAGTATTAAAAAGAGATGTCAGAGTTATTTTTGGCTCTGTCAACAGTGTGGGTCTGTGTGGCTGCCCTGCATGCAGGGCTGAGTACACCAGCCTAGTACTGCTGCCTGTTCCTGCTCCTCTCTCCCTTGGCACTTCAGCAGGGGCTTGGTGTCTTGGAGGTATTTATTCTGGGGTCTCTCTGGGCAGGGCAGACCTGGAAAAGGTCCATCTGCCAGACAGCTCTTCGCAAGAGAAGTGGTTTAGCCCTCTGACTGAATGAGCCCTTTCCCCACACTCTGGGGACAGGCTGTACAGTGCCACCCACCCATTCTCTCTGGGACTGGCTCCGGGCAGCAGGATCCTGCACAGCTGTATGCAGTGTTCTGTCCTGGTGCATGGCATGTAGCTACAGTCACCCTCCAGAAAAACTACCACCATGTCTGCCTTGCACCTCCTCAGACTGTACCTCCCAGGCATCTGTGCCATCTCGAAAATGGAGGGGAGACTCAAGAATAAGATGCTAAAAGGTTTCCAGAGCTTTGCAAAGCTCTAGAAAGTTTGTGGGTGGCTTGTGTGACCAAGATAGCATTTCTACTCCAGCCCATGAATCGCTAAGGGCTGCTTTTGGGAGTTGTTTTAGTTAAGCTGCAAAGGAATGCCACGTGCTGGGACACTGCTCTTGTGTGTGGAGTGTCACTGGGTAGACATATCTGGATGGAAACCAGAAACCTTTATCTAGCCTGATCAGAATCACAGAATCCTCTGATAAGGGACACACAAGGAGTCCAACTCCTTGCTCCACACAGGACCACCCAAAAATTAGACCCTATGTTTGGGACCATTGTCCTAACACTTCTAGAACTCCATCAGGCTCAGTGCCATGACCACTGCCCTGGGGAGCCTATTCCAGTGCCCAACCACCTTCTCGGTGAAGAACCTTTTCCTGATACCCAGCCTGACCCTCCCCTGTCACAGCTCCATGCCATTCCCTCGGGTCCTGTCACTGTCCCCAAAGAGCAGAGCTCAGCGCCTGCCCCTCCGCCACCCTCATGACGGAGCTGAAGGCCGCCATGAGGCCTCCCCTTGGCCTGCTCTGCTCTGGGCTGTACAAACCCAGGGACCTCAGCCACCCCTCATATATCTCCCCGTCTAGACCCTTCACCATCTTTGTAGCCTCCTGTGGGTGCTCTCTAATAGTTTTATGTCCTTCTTATAATGTGGTGCCCAAAACTGCACACAGTGCTCAAGGTGAGGCTGCACCAGCACAGAGCAGGACAATCGACCAGCTAGCAATGCCATGCCTGATGCACCCCCAGGTACTGTTGACCCTTTTGGCTGCCAGGGCACACTGCTGACTCAGATTCAACTTGGATGGACCAGGACCAGAACACACACATCCCTTTCTGTGGCACTACTTTCCAGCCTCTCATCCCCAAGTCTGTACGTATAATCAGGGTTGCCCCTTCTCAGGTGCAGAATCTGGCACTTGCTTTTGTTAAATTCCACACTGCTGGTGATTGCCTATACCTCTAGTCTGTCAAGATCTCTCTGCAAAGCCTCTCCACCCTTGAGGGAGTCAACAGCTTCTCCTAATTTAGTATCATCTGCAAATTTACTTAGTAGACATTAAGAGCCCTGCATCCAGGTTATTGATAAAACCATTGAAGAGAACTAGCCCCAAAATGGAACCCTGGGGATCCCCACTAGTGACTGGCTGCCAGTCAGATGTAAGAAATGCCGTATCATCTTTAGACAGAAATGTTCATCCATTGCATCACACGAATCAGGAGGCAGCTATCTGTGCTGCCAGCTCTCCACTGCCATTCACTGCAGTGGCCCAACATAATTCCCCAACAGAGAACCCCACCACCTAGTGCAAAGCAGCTAGGTAAGATCCAGCCTGCCCGCCCTGCACAGCACAGTGGGTTTGCTGCCAGTGGGAGGACCATGAAGTGCATGGCATATATCACCACAACCCCCCGGTGCTGCTGCAGCATGGGCTGGGCTGGGCTGAGGAGACCCCATTCCTGTGTCCACTAGGCACATCTAAAAGGCCAGTGCTGCTGTCCCTGACCCAGGGCAGGTCCTCTTCTTGGACCCAAAGGGAAGAGCTGGTTCTTGCACCTTGCAGCCAGCACAGGGCCCTGTGGGAGGACCATCGTGCTGGAGGACTGTGCATCTCTCTGGACTAGTGTGTCTGACTTGGCCAGGGCTGCAGAAGAAACACGGAGAGACACAAGGATTAGCATGAGATGGTGTGAGATGCGCTTTGGAGCACAAGGCACACTGGAAATCATGAGGCAATATAAGCAGCTTTTACTAGTCAGCCAGAGCAGGCTCTGGACTAGCACACGCTCATTCTGGTCTCACCTTTCCTAGTGAGCCCTGCAACTCACGGCTGCATCTCTTCCCAAGGAAGGAGGCAAATTGCTCCATGTGTCCGCACGTGCCCTGTTGCTGAAGTGGAAAGCAGAAAAGCCCGCCTGCAGCACTGGGCAGTGCTAGCCACACAGACTGTCAGGTATGCACATGGCCAGCTACTTGGATGGCTGTAGGGCTGGAGCCCTGGGAAGAGGCCACGTGGCTGCAAATCAGTACACTCACACAGAGCTCTGTCCTGGGCAACCTCTTTCTGGATTTCCTGGGTACAGGTGGCTGGAGTTGGCCTCCTGAACTCCCCTGCCATGCCCCAGTGAGCAGGTAGTAAGTACAGGTGATAGCTGTGCACCAGGACACTGTTCTGCACATGCTACAGTCAAAGCACGAACCCCTTTGTCATTTCTCAGCTGCAATGCTGACTCTCACTAAAGCCGTTGCTCTCCTGCTGCAGGGCTGAGAGCCTTCCTACCGCAGGGACAGGATCCCTGTGGGTGGGTGGGATCTAAGGGTTAGCAAAATGGAGTAACTTGGGGCAATGGAAATTTAGCCTTCGAGTGAGTCAGAGGCATGAGTCAGCGGGTCCCAAAGCACAGACCACAGTGTCCAGCCTTCCTGAGCCAACGTGCAGGGAGAGGCCAGCATCCCGCTTGCACTGCACAGAGTCCATGGGGAGAAAGCCAAGCTGCTGAGCCAAGGGCAGGCCTGCATCTGCCCACGTGGGACACAAGTCTCAGCAGCAGAGCAGGGCAGAAGGGTATCTCCTTTTCCACCACCCTCTGCTTCCAGGGATCTGTGGACATGGCAAAGGGAGGAGAAGCCTTTCCCTATTCCTCTTCATAAATCACGAACCTGATTGGAACACCTCCTTGCCCAGGAGGAGAGAGCCCCTGACTCCATGCTTGTCTGCAATGGTTCACCAGGCAGGAGAGAGCAGCGCCTGGCCAGGTGAGGCCCTTCACTGCAGCCCCTGTGCCATGGTCCTTCTCTGCTGCCTACACACTTTTTTTTTTCTTTTTTTTTTTTATTTTCTTTTTTCAAACAGCAGGCACATGGATGCTGGTGCTGCCCTGTGGCTGACTGACTGTCCTCCTGCCACGGGGATCCTCACTGGGGAGCTGCCACAGTGGGTACTGGGCTCAGTACCCAAGTGCAACCTCTGCCTGATCTCTCTGAGGATGGGTCTGGGAAGGAGCAGATACGGAGTGGACATGAAATAGGGGAGATGCTCAGCTGGATGCTCTGCTCAAGGTGAACTTAACCTGTTCAGTTGTGCATGACATTTATGGTTTTAGAGAAAGTGAAGCAAATAAAACATGATGGAGAGTTAGTTTTCATCCATTCATTCACCAATAAGTATTTCAGGACACCAGAAAATGTACAGAGAACCTAAAAACATTGTTGGCCTTCTGTATCCCAAAGGCCTTCTGTTGTCCTGATGGACCATCACAACCACACAAACTACATGCTGGTACACCAGAGTTCTATCATTAAACCCTGCCTCTGGGAAAACAGCTTCCTTTGACATAGCTTAACCTTTACAGGGAACCTTAAGAGACTCTTAAGCACAGCTGTGCTTCTGCAGAGTGAGGACTTGGGTTTTCCAGACAGTTCTGGAGGCAGAATGACACAAATTGACTATTCTCTGAGTGCTCCAGCACCACATGCAGTCCAGTGTTAAATAAATGCATGTTTATGGTAAGCCACCAGGGACTTTGGCCTGTGAGATTATTGACCTCAGTCTGTGGTTGGCTTCATGATTTTGCTGCTCCTAAGCCTTGAGGTTAAACCACAACAGAGCTCTTTTTTTTTTCTTTTTTTTTTTTTTTTTTCCCAGTGCTGAAGCAGTTCCTTGGATTTTCTTTAGCTGTAGTTCACTCATGTCTTCAAATACGAGTACAGGTTTTTGGAGCAAGAGTAATATCCTATAAGGAAACTATAATTCCAGAAAGACTAAAGGCAGCATCAGGAACAAGGCATTTGATATTTGTAGGATATATTTCCTAGTGGCTGAGTGTTCACTCTGCACAATTACAGCCCTTAGAAAAGACCCTCCAGATCTCCAGAACTAAACAGAGACTAGAAATAAATCTGGAGCCTTTAACATTCTTACAGGAACGGCAATTCAATTAAAAATTAAAATGAGCAAGTGTTTGGAGCAGTCTTGTGAAGAGGCACTAAAAAGTTTGTGATTCATTTTGGAAAGGAGGAAGCTGGAAGGAATGTGTTTGAAATTTACAAAATCCACAAGGTGGTGAATCAGGTGAACATGAAATCAAATCCCAAGGACAAGAACTAGGGTCTCGGTGGAACTGGTACGATATCACTTTGAAATTGAGAAAACGAAAGATTTATTCACGTAGTGAGTAAAACTTTAGGTATTTGCTGCCACAAGAGGCTGTGGAGGGAGATACTGTCAGCATGCTCAAAAAGGGATTAGGCCAGTTAATGAATGGGAATATTTCAGGAAATGGGTAGGGGTGTGCCCTCTACTGTCGCTTTCCTGTGATTAGACTGTGGATGCTAGATTCTAGACTGTGGATGTTAAAGTATGAGGTGTTTGGACTGTAGAAGACTTACCGAAAAAAAGTATCTCCTACTATCCCTGTTGGACACAGGCTAAGATGGGCTGTAGCTCTGACCCAGTGAGGCATATCTTATATTCCTATTCCCTCTCCTGTTCCAATGTTCTCCTTTTAGGTTCTTCAGGATTTCTCCACCAGTCAGCACTCATCTAACTGGGCATCTCAGCCACGAAGCTGAGGGAGGTGCCCATGAGGGCAACCTCTGCTCTCACTGTGGTG